>NW_010966833.1:7823-19290 GCF_000463585.1 Tarenaya hassleriana | reverse complement strand
AAAACGACGGAAAAACCAAGACGGAAGAGTCTGGAACGGATGACCAGAAGTCCAGAACAGACGGTCTGCCGTGCCAGACCCAACGGTCTAGAACGGACTGTCCGTTCCAGAAAGTCTGGAACGGACGGTCCACGTGAGCAGACCGTCTGTTCTACGTGCTGGAACGGACGGGCCACGGGCATTTCTGGACCGTCCGTTCCGGGCTTCAGTTTTTCCGAAATTAAACCGAATTAGGGTTAAATCACCTTATAACAAGGAGATTAAAAAACCCTAACTGGTGGGAGACGAAAAGAGCCGACTTTTGCAGTTCTTGGAGAGTTTTTGGTGAGATCCAAAAAAAAGCTCAACAAGTTCTAAGTCTCGTTTTCTCGAAGTGCAAAAACCGAATAGAGATTCGAGTCCTAGCAGACAAGTTCCAATCGTTGGAATCCATCCCGAAGTGTGGATACGTGTAGAGGGCGAGGTAATTTCCTGCCTTTCGTGATCAGACGTGTTCTTCGATTGATACAGGTCCCGGATCGATTGAGGTAAGCGTTCTAACGTTTCTACGATTCATTAGAAGCATGGTTCTAGGGTTTATTAAATTTTTGTTTTATATCCGCTGCGCAAACCCTAGAATCGATCTCTTAGGAATAAAATTCGCTCTAGAGATCCCAGGAAACCCAACATGACACCCGTAATCCGTGTACAGTATACGGGATGTGCCACATGGACGATATACAATAAAATAATAAACCGTGGAAACGAAAATATGAAATCCAAAAACATTTTAAATCAAATCAGATTAAGCAACAAAAATACAACACGATCAGTATCGCAAAACAACACATGTCCGATAGTCATAATATAACCATACAAAATGCGGGAATACAAGTCCCGAGGTTTCAAACACAAATCCTGTACATGATGCTGCCTCCCTCGGGTCGTCGTCGTCGTCTGGTGCGCTAGGCGTAATCCTCATGATCTATAAAAATATAAAACCACGAGGGCTAAGCACAACTGCTTAGTGAGTAGCCCGAGTTAAACCCGGTAAACCCGTTCTCAGCGAGAACAGTGTTAAAACAATGATTCACAATCATCACGCAATAATAAATAAACGTGCATCGTCACATAGCATACATCACAATCACACCCATATGGAGTCCACCATAGGGTCTAGTCATAAATCCTAGTCAAGTCCGCATGACTAGGAGTGCCTCCACGCCCGTCACTCGCGTGACGTTGGCCATCGCATCGCATGCGATCATGCGCGTCTCCTATGCTTGTCACGTTTCGTGACTACCGATGTCAAGTCCATGACACAACGGTTATCTCATCGCACCCGTATGGAGTCCACCATAGGGTCCAACCATATATCCTAGTCAAGTCCATGACTAGGTGCGCATCCACGCTCGTCAAGTCTATGACGTTGGCCGTCGTGTCGCACACGACTAGAACGCGTCTCAAACGCTCGTCAAGTCCATGACGGTGATGGTTGCATCCACATCCATCCACAAACACAATCACGCTTGACTCGCGTCGCACGAGCAAGCTACACACATGGCACACATCATGCATATATCCCTCAGTACAATCACACTATCACGGCATCCGGTCCCGTACCGATCTGCCGCTTAACGCCATACAAACTACCCCGTATAACCACGCAACGAGTTACTCACATCGTTGAATCACACGTCTCACGCACGCGGGATTCAAAAATTGTCCGAAAAAGGGTTTCGTACCCTAGACCGGTCGGTCCAGGGTGTGGACTGGTCGGTCCAGGTGTTCCGGGCTATCCCGAGGCCTCTCGGTCCAAGTTTAGGGTCTGGAACGCGGACAGTCCGGACTGGGATGTCAGACCGTCCAGTTTGGGACACTCAATCCGTCCGTTCCGGCATTAGCAGACCGTCAGGTCTGGCTCCGTGTTCGTTCCCGAAACAGCTTTCTGGTCCGACTTCGTTTGACCATTTCTCCCTCATTTCTCAACCAAATTAAGTCTCGTTTGGTGCTAAACGTTCATTGAAGTGTTCTCTATATAATCCAATCAACAAACCATCGAGATAACACGATTACAGGATGAAAACGAGCTCACACAGAGTCAACTCAAGCCACTCACCTCTGTTTCAGCTCATATCTGGTTTTGGCCGGATTTTTTGCCGTTTTCCGGTCTGTTACTCGCCAAAAACTTCTTCTACATACTCTAGGGATGTCCCCCTTTGTGTTCCCGAGCTTCCCTTGCGTTGGCTCTCCTCCTTTCTCCCCCTTTCTCTCTCTTTCTCATCTCTCTCTATTTTTCTGAGTTTTCAGCAAAAATGGTTGTCTCCGACTTGGGAGATGTTATTCACGCGTGAGGGAGATCAAATGGGCTCAAGCCCAGGCCCAAGGTCGAGCCTGCAACGTCCTGAGAGGTTGGACGGCGATTTGACGCCGGTGGGCCCCGGAAACACAAAGGAATGTGCGTCCCAAGACAGCAAGTTGGCCACTTGCGTGTTCTGTTCAGCGGACCATCTGTTCTGGGATTGGAACGGACGGATCTGGGCCCAGTTTTGGCCCATCTCGTTGCTGTTCGTGGTCTGTCCGTTCTGCCTTACCCGGTCCGTCCGTTCTGCCTCCTCTGGTCCGTTCGTTATGCCTCTTCTGGTCCGTCGGGTCTGTGTTCCTGGTCCGTTTGCATAGTCCGTTTTTGATTGCTCCGTTCTCACTCGTTCCTTATCCAAATCACGCACCGTTTGTTTCTAAACCTTCATTGGAACGTCCTCTTTCATGTCCAAGAAATAGATTATTGAAAACTCACGTTTACATGGTGAGGCACCACTCGGAACGTCCGTACCTCGAATAACTTGTGAATTCCGAATTTCCAGGTTCTACTCAGTTTTTTTTTGTTCATAACTTCCTCGTTTTCCCAGTCAAATCGAGTGTCATTTTCTTCTAGATCTTCATGGAAATCTTCTATATGTTTTTAGCCTTGTTTTACCTTCCTTTTATTCCCGAAAGTAATTTAAATAATTCATATGGGAATCGGGATATTACACGAGGGCTATATAGGTATGAGACTACACAGTCTAAGATAACTTAAAGGAATTAATTGAGTTATTCATAGCAACAAGATGAATCTACCTTTTCGGTTACCTATCTCGAGAGAACTCCAAAGTTAAGTGTGCTGGCCTTGGAGTAGCCTTAGGATGGGTGAGATCCTGGGAAGTACTTTCCGGGATGTGTGCGAGTGAGGATAAAACATGCTAAAAGGTCACGTGGTTGATGTGTGGGGACAACTCTATCATTCCGTAGCGGCCTTGGGACATTACAATATTGGATAACAGTAAAATTATCCAAATCTTTACCTTTTAAGGATAGTACAATTTTAAATTGATTTAAATTTGATCTTTCTTGAGGAAAGATTTTATTTTCCTTCAACAATAATACTTTCATTATAATTTGTTAGTTGATTGTCTCTTATATGAAATGTAATAAGAGAATCGATTCTTTTTTTTATATTGGTTTAATAATTATCTCAATGGTGTTATAATGTATATGTGATATTTGTTTTCTTTGTTTTTGGAATAATTTTTAATCGTTTTAATACCTGTTTTTTTGTTAATGATTGGTAAACTAGTTCTCTTGTTGTTTTCTTGACATTTTTTCTTCTTTCTACAATAGTTTATTCGAAGTTTCATCTTTTCATAAATCAAAATTGATTTTACATATTTTTATGTCGATTATTCGATCAAAAAAATAATCTTCATCTAATTCTACAAAATTATCAAATGGAGAAGTTGAGATCATACCTGATTCGTTTATCTTGAATATGTTCCTTGTCGGTTGATGTTTATGATAATCATTTTTTTATAGTGATTTGGAGACCTAATCGTGTTAATATTTTTTATCAGATGGTATAACAAGGGTTACCGACGAAAATTGTTCCTCGCAATACTGTATATTTCTTGTAGTGTCTCTCATTCCGACAGAGATAGATCACATCTTAACTATCTATTATTCTCTACAATATTCGCAATGTGTTTGAGCAATGTCATTATAATCATCTAGTTAAAGATGACATTTGATGCAATCAAAGCATGTCGCTCCTCATATCGGATACCATAAATATCTCAGGTATAAGGATCTAAAAGTTAACCATTACATTATATTCAAGTACTAACTCGTGTTCATGTAACAATCTCATGCAGGTCATCCAATCCCTTATTCCAAACAAGTACTCATGATCCTGATCCGTATCAAATACGTATGATCATCTCCATAATCATCCATCATGTCTAATGGTAATCTTAGTTCATCATTGTTCTATGGAAATAATCGACTAAAAAATTAGGATTGTTCAGAATGACCCATGAATTTTATTATTTATCAAATATTCAAATATAAAATAACGAACTAGAAATGCATTCATTCAATGAAAACCATTACAAACATATAGATATGTAGATTATCATATTGTATAATATCATAGAGTACCTAGACTAATAAAATAATTACGTTCCCATCTAGGCGTAAATAGGAATCGGGTAACCGATATTTTAGTATATTTGATTATGAATCTGAGTGGTTTAGATTCTAGATTTCGAAACCCAACTCTAAATCTATCGTCGAAAAATATATGATGTCCCAAATCTAGGTGTATAAATTCGATCAAGTAATAATATCCTAGACTCAACAAATACCGTAAGTGTACGGATCGAGTGTAGTAGATAAGATCGAACACTGGGACATAAATAGACAAAGAAATAAAATCCAAATCCAAATCTAAATTCAAATGGAATGAGGATGAGAGCGTAGCAAAACAAATAATAAAAATGGTTGTAAACTATGAATATTTCAAGTTTCGAGATTGCTTTACATGCAAGGATCCCTTCTAAAGATGCAAACTCAATGGTTTATTTATCCAATTCAGGAATTCAAGTTCTAAAGTAGAGAATAACTCTCTCGAGTCTAATCTCACTATCCAGCCGTTATCTTATTAATCTCTTGATTCAATAGTCTAAACCCTAGATGCATGAACGAACGCTATCATAATCCCTAGACAAATATTCATCTCTCGATGCAATACTTGTTCTATTTATTGAATTATTTCCAGATTAAAATCCCATATGTCTATGCGAATTAAAACCCTAAGTTCATTCAATCAAGTGGCCAACAAGATCAAACGAATTAAGAACAATTCAATACACTGAATAGAATAAATAAATCCATGGAATCTGGAATTAAAAACCAAATATCACTCACTACATAGCAAATCACTAATCTACAACAGAAGAACTACTTGCTAAATATCAAAACGACAAGGTTCATATCAATACAACAAAACATCGTAAAATAGAATAAGAAATAAACTCTTAGTCGATTTCTCGGCTTCGTGATCTCCGTCTTCTACTCCGATCTCTTGCTTCCTGATAATCGCTCTCTTTTGTGTGCTCTAGATCTATTTTCTATAAAAGTCTAATAATTTTCAACCTAGAGACTAATCCTATTTGTTTCCTCTTTCTCCTGGACAAAAATTCAGAATATTTCAAAAATCCATTAAGTGACACGATCGTGTTGTCCGTAAGTGACACGATCATGTCAGACATCTATGCCATATTCTAATTTTTCGAAATGACCTGATCGTATTGTTGAAGTATGACACGATCGGGTTAGCCCTTGATGCGATTCTTGTCCTCTTGATGACATGACCCGATCATGTTGCTAAGATGTGACACGATCGGGTTAACCTTTGAAACTTGTTTTCTTCGGGATTTCCGCTCTTTTTCGCTCCTATCATTTGTACCTGCAACCATTAATTAACACAACGAAAACCAATTTTAAATACGCACTTAAACATCCCAAATGACATAAAACCGAGTAAAATATGTCGGACGAATAATATGAAAATTATAGCAAATTACGTGTTATCAATACCATATATGCAATTACCAAATAAATACCCTAAATATTCAGGTATTCTCGAGTAAGACGAAAGCGATGTCATTCGATATCCCGGTGAGAGTGAGATGTATGTGTCGGTGGGTGAGACATTTTTGAGACGAGACAAGGCCATGAGGCTATTCTGAGGCAAGATGAGAGATTTAGGATTCGACTTTGGTGGATGTTTGTGAGGTGATACGAGAGGTAGTTTTTTTTTATAATTGTAAAAAATTTAATAAGATTTCATACTTTACAGATAGTTTCGTATTATCCGATGTCGAGTCTGTTTAGGGGTGTCAATCGGGTGGGCTCGCCTGAGCTCGACTCGGCCCAAAGGTTTTGGGCTCAGACTCGGGTCGATCCTATTTTTTTTGGGCCTATGTAACTAAACCTGAAGCCTGACCCTATATATTTCGGACTTAGATCAGGTTGGGTTGGGTCCGGCAAGCTTGTACTATTTCTTTGTGTAAATGTCATTTTTTTTCTTTTTTATAAAATTTTTAAAAAAAATATCGTCTTTCTAGCCGACCCAAATCAGCCCGAACCTCAATTTGAGACTGGTGCGAAAGCCTGATTTTTTTTTTCGCGTCGAAAAACTTAGACCCGAAGTTCGCTAATTTTCGGGCTGGGCTGGACCGGACTTAGGACTTCGGGTCTAAATTGACATCCCTAAATCTGTACATTGGTTAACCATCATCCCAAATCTGAGTTCATCCCAATACCATGTGAGTGCCTCAAAAGCGATAGAGTTCTAACCTTTATTGGGCTCTTTATTATTCAGGTAACCTGTATTTTCAACAAGATGTAAAATATATATATATATCCAAATCTGGATATATCATTGCTAATAGAGGGTGTTTTTCGACTCGAGGTAGTGAATGCAACTCTTGCACTATGGAAATGGCAAATGGCAATTGAACGATGATAATGTATCTATCTATACGGTCTGGTTCGATTTGGTTACCCAGATTTTCATCAGACCCATCTTGCTAAAATTAAACCGGGGCGGTTTGACTTCGTGTACACTGTTATTTGTAAAATAGATGTACTTATAACATCAACGAAATAGTAGGGGTGGACATTTTTATCCGAGACCCGCGGGTTTCCGGGTACCCTATCTCGCGGGTACCCGAGATTCATTATCTGTGAGATAATGAGATAGAGATCGGGTTTCGTGAGACGAAAAATCTGAATTTTGGGTTCGGGTTCGAGTTCGAGTTTTAGAATTTAATCACGGGTACCCGAAAAATTAAAAAATTACAAAAATATCCTTATTTTTTAATACAATTACAAAAATACCACTAACCCTAACTAAGTTAACCCTATCTATCTGCTTTCTCATTTGTGTTTTGCAGCCTCCTCCTCTGCAGAAGGAAACCGATCTCCGCCCTATTCGTTGTTTGTTGTTCGTTGTTCGATGTTCGCCTTCAGTCTCTCCGTCTCCGCAAGCCGAGTCTCTGTCTCCGTCTCCACCTTACGAGTCTCTGCTCGTCGTCTGATCTCTCCGTCTCCGCCTTGAGAGTCTCCTCCATCTCTTTCTGTTTCCACATTTCCATCGCTCCCCTTCATTATTACAGCTGTTTGATTTTGTGAGCGTGTGTATGCCTTTGTCCTCTCAAATTACAGATTTGTTTCTGGGTATCGAGTCATCAAATTTCGTTCACAATGATCTGTAACTCGATTGATATATACATCTATCAATTGTTGGTGAGAGACCGATAATCAGTCACTGGTAGAGGACATGGGTTCGGGTCTCCGGGTACCCGGTCTCGTACTGTCGGTATCCAGATCACGGGTATCCGAGTTTCGTGAGATAGAGATCGAGACATTCCGATACAAAACCCGACGAAATAGTGAAATATTACTCTCATGTTCTCATGCATTTGTTTTACATCATGCCCAAAAAAAGGGAAATAAATGTGGTCCGACGCGTAGGATTGGTTTGTACTTTTTTATAGGCCTCAAACTCAATATGTATTTTTTTTTGTCAAATATGTATATAATTTCTATATTATTCCACAAAACGAGTAAAGAAATGATTTATATTTTTTAAGCCATAATTAAAATCAGTCAATCAAATGCTTGAAATGAAAAAAAAACGTTACACAGTTTTTGCACGGGACATCAATGTGAATTAAGAGATTAATTAATAATAAAATATTTGTAATAAGATCTTTTTGTCAAGTAGCAAGTGGTCCCAAAAATTAAAAAAAATCAAAAGTGAAAAATTATTATTATGGGAAAAAGAAAAGGAATGCAAAATCGTAGGGTCACGTGTAGGGTTCAATGCACATTGAGAGAGAGAAAGCATGATAATGCAAAATATCCCATCATTAACCATGCAGGGCATTGAGCATTAATTATGTGACATGATTAAGTATGACCTCATAATGTTTTTTGAACCTTAAAAACGACTTGCAATATGGATGGAAGACATGCAATAGAGTATCAATTTTGGTTATGTTTCTATGAGTTTATTTTTTTTCAATTTTTTACAATCTATTAACTTATTTTTATTAAAAAAATATTTATTTTTAAATTGATTTCCGTTTATTTTGATATTGTTATTTTTTTCGTATTCTACTTGATCTCTATTCAATTAATTTAATCTCTGAAAAGTCACACTGTAATCAATTTTAAAATTGGATTAAATGTATTAAAAAGTTATAACCGAAATGTGAAACTGTTAATAGTTATTTACGTACACACCATGAGTCCATGACAATGCGGTAAATTTTTTAAAGAAAAAACTTTGTTAGACATACAATTGATGAATTGTATCTAAGTAATTTCATAAAAGATGGCCATAAGAAAAGTAAATAACTTTTTTTCTTTGTAAAAGCTTATACAACTTTTTTTTAAAAAAAAAACCAGATTGATTTAAATAATTCTACCACCAAATAATGGTTAATACCTGTAAGTTCATAACTTATAAGAGTAAATAATTTTATTATATTTCCAATGTTAAGACTGATGGATATGGTGTTCTGTTCACAATCAGTTTATGAAACTGATTAGAAATCTATTAGATAATTTTAAGTGGCCCAATGAGTACATATGTTTATTAATGAGGTTAATGAACCTATTTTCTCTTAATGGTTAAGAGAAGACCCATTAGATCCATTTAGTTTAATAAACTCTATTCTCTTATAATCATGTGTTAGACATAATTTTGTGATTAAGTGAAGATTAAACAAAGTTTCTTTTCTCTCTCTCTCTATCGCGGTCGAACTCATTCTCTCTTCCAGAGTGTGTCTCGTTTTTCGTTTCCGCCATCCAGATCGTGTTCTAGTTGTTGGGTTTCCTGGGATCTCATGAGCGAATCCTATTCCTAAGAGATCGATTCTAGGGTTTGCGCAGCGGATGTAAAACAAAATTATAGAACCCTAGAACCATGCTGCTATTGAAATCGTAGAAACGTTAAGAACGCTTACCTCAATCGATCCGGGGCCTGTCTCTATCGATGAATCGTTCTGATCACGAAAGGCAGGAAGAATACCTCACCCTCTACACGTATCCACACCTCGGGATGGATTCCAACGATTGGAACTTGTCTGCTAGGACTCAAATCTCTGATCGATTTGTGCACCGAGAAATCCCGAGACTTAGAACTCGTTTTTGGATCTCCAAAAACTCACACTTTTTCTGCAAAAGTCGGCTGTTCTTCGTCTCTCCTTAATTAGGGTTCTAATCACTTTCTTATAAAGTGATTTAACCCTAATTCCGGTTTAATTTTCGGAAAAACCGGAACCCGGAACGGACGGTCCAGAAAAGCACTGGGACCGTCCGTTCCAGTGTGTAGAACGGACGGTCTGCCTAAAACGTGGACCGTCCGTTCCACCACGTAGAACGGACGGTCTGCGTGCTAATGTGGAACGTCCGTTCCAGTCTCCAGAACGGACGGACCACACGTCTGGACCGTAGGGTCTGGACCGTCCGTTCCGAACCTTTCGGTCCGTCCGGTCTGGACCCTTCCGCCTCGGTTTTCCGTCGTTTTCTCTCGTGTATTCGTCCTTCCCTGCGTGTGTGACCCTGTAGGCTCATTCGACATAGCAGTATAGTCCGAAATCTCTATTCCGGATATACAAGTCATAGGCGGTCTCTAGCAAGACACTATGACTACCTATCTCGAATAGAGTTTGTTCGTGATCATACGAACGCCAGTGATGATTCCGGCTGATGATCCCTTTGTATCGCGATATCATACGTCGAACATAAGGCATGGACAAGCCACCTTATCTGATTCGACTGCTTTCTCGTTAACTGAGTTTGACTGTCTGAAATAGACGACGTTCGTCTATAGTGCGGCCACACATTTCTACAGTCTCGCTCACACGAGGGGCCCAGCGATATCTCTCTCTTTTACGAGAGGTACAAATCCCGTCTTGACTATCTACAATCCAGTACATGATTCGTTTCGTACCTGATACACGCCTTTATAGTCCTCCTGTTACGCAGGACGTTTGACGTAATCAAAGCACGCAACTCCTCATGTTGGATTCCGTAGATATCTCAGGTCTTAGGATCCAATCATGGAACCGTCATATGAGATTCAAGTCATGACGCTAGTCCATGTGACAATCTCATGCGGGTCATTCCAGTATTCCGTTCTCCAACGAATACCTATGACAGTGATCGTATCCAATACCTATGATCATCTATGTGATCATCAATCACACATCATACTAGTCTTATTATGTCATCATTCTCATAATGACACAAGACTAGGGAGTTTAGTATCATTCATAATGATACATGGATTTCATAACAGATCTAGCATGCAAGAACATGTAATGAATAAAATACTCTCATAAAAACACATAGAAAGTATCAATACATCGAATGTATCTCAATAAAGCTCATAATCAGTACATCATAGAGCACTAAACCAACAAAAAGCACTGGATCGCCGTCAAGAACGTCCTGAAGTACTTGAGAAGGACTAAGGATGTGTTCTTGGTATACGGTGGGTCGGAAGACGAGCTCGCTGTAAGAGGTTACACCGATGCTAGTTTTCAGTCAGACCCGGATGATTACAGATCGCAGTCTGGCTATGTTTTCTGTTTGAACAGAGGTGTTGTTAGCTGGAAGAGTTCCAAGCAGGCGACCGTTGCAGATTCTACTACAGAAGTTGAGTATATTGCAGCGTCGGACGCATCAAAGGAAGCTGTTTGGATCAGAAAGTTTGTTGGTGACTTGGGTGTCATTCCGAGTGCTGATAGCCCCATTGCTCTGTATTGTGACAACAATGGAGCGATCGCACAAGCGAAAGAACCCAGATCCCATCAACGATCCAAACACATACTCAGACGATTTCACCTTATCAGGGAGATTATAGACAGAGGAGACGTGCACATTTGCAGAGTGTCGACAGATGACAACATTGCCGATCCATTGACGAAGCCTCTCCCTTCGTCGAAGCATGAGGGTCATGTCAGGGATATGGGCATTAGATGTTTAGCAGTTCATGATTAGAGCAAGTGGGAGATTGTTACTTTAGTGCTCTATGATGTACTGTTTATGAGCTATGATTATGATACATTTGATGTATTGACACTTTCTATAGTTT
>NW_010966833.1:0-2066 GCF_000463585.1 Tarenaya hassleriana | reverse complement strand
TCAGCTTTGGCATGACCCGTGTTACGGATGATCGATGCCTTGACAGGTGCTCTAGTAATGGGAGGTACACACTTAACATTACATGAATAAGGGTTTTTCGAAACCGCACCTAGATCAAGCATCTACTTTCAAGCTATGAGAACCACCATTTCTCCATCTTGCCTCACCAAGCTGCTTTCTCGTTCACTGAGTTCGACTGTCTGAAATAGACGACGTTCGTCTATAGTGCGGCCACACATTTCTACAGTCTTGCTCACACGAGGGGCCCAGCGATATCTCTCTCTTTTACGAGAGGTACAAATCCCGTCTTGACTATCTACAATCCAGTACATGATTCGTTTCGTACCTGATACACGCCTTTATAATCCTCCTGTTACGCAGGACGTTAGACGTATTCAAAGCACGCAACTCGTCATGTTGGATTCCGTAGATATCTCAGGTCTTAGGATCCAATCATGGAACCGTCATATGAGATTCTAGTCATGACTCTAGTCCATGTGACAATCTCATGCGGGTCAGTCCAGTATTCCGTTCTGCAACGAATACCTATGATTGTGATCGTATCCAATACCTATGATCAATCCTATGATCATCTATCACACATCATACTAGTCTTATTATGTCGTTATTCCCATAACGACATAAGACTAGGGAGTTTAGTATCATTCCTAATGATACATGGATTTCATAACAGATCTAGCATGCAAGAACGTGTAATGAATAAAATACTCTCATAAAATCACATAGAAAGTATCAATACATCGAATGTATCTCAATGAAGCTCATAATCAGTACATCATAGAGCACTAAACCAACACGCAACTCCTCATGTTGGATTCCGTAGATATCTCAGGTCTTAGGATCCAATCATGGAACCGTCATATGAGATTCTAGTCATGACTCTAGTCCATGTGACAATCTCATGCGGGTCATTCCAGTATTCCGTTCTCCAACGAATACCTATGATCGTGATCGTATCCAATACCTATGATCATCTATGTGATCATCAATCACACATCATACTAGTCTTATTATGTCGTTATTCCCATAACGACATAAGACTAGGGAGTTTAGTATCATTCATAATGATACATGGATTTCATAACAGATCCAGTATGCAAGAACATGTAATGAATAAAATACTCTCATAAAAACACATAGAAAGTATCAATACATCGAATGTATCTCAATAAAGCTCATAATCAGTACATCATAGAGCACTAAACCAACACTAGTAGTCACAAATTCATGAATGTGGACTAGTTATAAAAAAACGTTGGATTTCAACGTTTATGACAGGTCTATGGATTGAAACATGTTGGTATATTGATATCCTTTATCATTATATGAAAGATCTATTGATTGAGTTTCGTTTTATGTATATTTCGTTGCGTGAAACTCAATTGGAACCTAGAAACCATTGTGAACACCTGTTTAGAGATATCCAAAACCCAACAAAGATATACAATAGAACTTAAAACATCCTTTTAACATTTTACAATATAGATTATTCAATGGAGAAATAAAAAAATTAAAACGATCATTTCATCTATTTTACTTATACAAAGAAACCAGTCATGGAATCATAAAAAAATATAAATTTTTTAGTTTTAATACTTTTATTTATAAAAGAATCCAGTCATGGAATCATCCGAGATAGGGATAACACGAGGATAAAATTTACGCAAGAAATATATACAAATGATATACGGATTTCTTCATTTTTTATTTAAGCTCCTACATTATCAATAAATTGTAACTAAAATAAAACATACAAAAAATGGGGATGGGACCAAACAGGTGGGTCACCTAAGAATAAACACAACCAATGATAACAAACAAAGGAACCAAAGCAGTGATATGAACAAAAAAAGTTATTTTCTTTAAAAAAGTTCATCACGTGTCCGTTATCAACACGTCCAATAGTCTTGCTTCTCCACACGTGTGAGGTTATCAACTCCCCACCAAGGATCTACTTAGATCCCCTCAAAGCAAAAGAAACAGACGTAGATAATAATAATAATAATAATAATAATAATAATAATAATAATAATAATAATAATAAT
>NW_010966832.1:0-775 GCF_000463585.1 Tarenaya hassleriana | reverse complement strand
ACATCGTATCATACATTGTTCTCATATCGTATGATCATCCTAGAGCATCATATCCATCATTTTTCACTATTTTTCTTGTCCTTACACACCACAGCAAAACTGTGTGGTAGAGAGGAAACATCAACATATTTTGAATGTAGCAAGAGCTCTATTGTTTCAATCAAATGTTCCTCTTGAGTATTGGGGTGATTGTGTTTTAACTGCAGTTTATCTCATCAATCGGACTCCAACTGTTTTACTGAATAATAAAACGCCTTTTGAGAAATTGATGCTTGTTTCACCTATTTACTCTCATCTGAAAGTTTTTGGATGTCTATGCTATGCTTCTACTCACACCAAAGATCGACATAAATTCTCTCCTAGAGCCATTCCTTGTGTGTTCCTTGGTTATCCTTCTGGATACAAGGGTTATAAAGTTCTGAATCTTCAAACAAATACAACTTTCATCACTCGGAATGTTGTGTTTCATGAAACAGTTTTTCCATTTTCTGTTTCTTCATTGTCTGATTCGACTACAACATTCTTCAATGTTCCTGAAACTTCTGATGTTTCTCCATATCTTCTGTATGATTCTGTTCCTCAAACATTCATTTGTCTTCTGATATTTCTATGGAGCAACATCATTTTGAGTCCAGTTCTCTTTCTAATACTCAGGAAAACTCTGTTTCTGATAGTAATTCTGGTAATGATGGAAATAGATTGGATCAAATAGCAGATTCTGAACACATTGATAGACCGACTAGGCAGACACGAACTCCAGCTTATCTTGAGGATT
>NW_010966831.1:0-775 GCF_000463585.1 Tarenaya hassleriana | reverse complement strand
ATATTAAAGTATGCACAATACGTAATGAATCAAACACTCATCCATAAAACCATAGAAAAGTGTCAATACATCAAACGTATCATAAGAAAGCTCATACAAGAGTTCATTATAGAGCACTAAACCAACAGGAACGAGCGGAGAGCAATATAAACTCACCACCATTGTCACTATACAAGTTTGTAATGCTAGTGTCAACACTACAAAAAAACAGCCTTATATCAACGGATATTACCAACGGATTAAACCCGTTGATCATCAAATATCAACGGACGTCCGTTGATATTGTTTATAAATCCGCCAGCGATTTTCTTTTCCCCTCATTCCAATCGCGATCCGAAAAAAACGACAAAAAAACAGAGAGAATCGCAGAAACGCAGCAAAATGGTATAATATTTTGACGTTTTTTGCATTTATTTATATTTTTTAATTTATTAATTTGCAGTTATCTTATATGTAATGATAATAACTGACTAATTTAATATATTATTATAGTTTGCTACCAGATTTTATCGAGGTGGAGGATTATTGGCCGGATCTGCTGGTGCGCCTCCACCCCCACCTCCACCACCATCACAATTGCTACTTCCTCCTGATGCATCGCCCGTGTTCGATGAGGATACGATGCTCGATGTCGAGGCAACACTGGATGCTTTCGATAGTCGCACCGTTCCTATCATCGATCCTGATCGCGATGATGGATTATGGTATAATTATAATATTTTTATATTTATTTTATTGAATTTACTAACTAATATGTTTATGTTATGTAGGTTTG
>NW_010966830.1:0-414 GCF_000463585.1 Tarenaya hassleriana | reverse complement strand
CCCGTCGACTTTGTAGTTCTGGACATGCCGGAGGATTCTAAAATCTCCATCATACTTGGTAGGTCGTTTCTGAACACGGCTGATGTTGTAGTGCATGTTAGAGAAGGAAGACTTACGATGAAGATCGGAGATGAGACGGTTGAGTTCAGACTTGATCAGAATCTCAAGCAACCGCATTTGGTAGAGTCTTCCTTCTACCTAGACCTGATCGACACATTGGTCGACGAAGTGAGGGGTGAATTTAGAGAGTCAGACCCCCTCGAGATGGCATTGAACGCGGTACAAGACAGCATGTACTGCGATTGGGAGGAAGTCCGGAGCATTGGGTCAGGGCGTTGGAGCAGTTTTAATGCAGAAGGGAAGGCCGATCGCCTATTATAGCCACTGTCTTGCGCCTAGAGACCAATTAAAACC
>NW_010966829.1:0-776 GCF_000463585.1 Tarenaya hassleriana | reverse complement strand
CCATCTTGAGCTTCTCTTTTCCCTTTCTATGTTTCCTCATTTTGTTTTCTGTTTTGAAACCATAGGCATGGAGTAGTAACTTTTGTTGTGGGGCAAGGATCCCCACTTTTGTATGGACATCTATGCTTAATCTATGATGTTTTAAGTTTTCTTCCATGGGTTTGATGTTTTGTACTTAATACTATCAACTTTGGCGAAATCTTAGTTGGTATGATGTTAGAACACATTGATCATAGGGATATGGGGATGAGGTTTGGAACCAAACATTGAATGAGTGAGTTATTCACATTGGGAGATGGCTTAGCTTGCTTAGGGTTCATGATGGGGTAAGTTAATGCGTCTAGAGATCATTTGGATCATTGGGAAATGGGTAAATCGATTCTCTAGGTAGTGGGTTTAAGCTCGGGAGAGACAAACTCTAGATGAAGTGCTTGAAACCCCCATTTTTTGGAAGATAAACCCGTAGGTATTGTAGCATCATCAACCGTCCATGCAATTCTTGAGGGATCCCGAACCCACAACGCCTGAATTCCATCGTTTTACAACCCGTTAATTTTGCTTGTTTTCTTTTATTCCGACACTCATCACAAATCATATTTTTATTTGACCATCAATCTAGCTTAGGGATAGATTAACACAACCTAGTTCTCGTGTTCGACACTTGCGGATAGTGGTACGAATCGGGTAATATATATAACTCGGTGCGTGCGCATCAAATACGATGCAACCCGATACTCCTCTGTCATCATCTCGTTAATGAAAATCATTCGGGGACA
>NW_010966828.1:76479-84712 GCF_000463585.1 Tarenaya hassleriana | reverse complement strand
CTCTAAACATGTTTGGATGCAATCTAAAAGTGTTTGGACGCACTCATGGTCACATGGTCACATGGTCACATGGTCACACGGTCACATGGTCACATGGTCACATGGTCACACGGTCACATGTTTCAGAATAATCACAATTTTAGATTAGGTAATAATGGTTAAAAAAAACCTCGTACCTGTCCTTCATATCATTAAACAGGTCTTCAAATTCGTTCAACGTATAAGCTTCCGCGTATTTGAAGAACCGTTCGGCAACGGTATCACCTCTCGAACTTTTTCTTCCCATGCCTTTGTTAACCTTGACTTTCAAATTTTGTGCTATATGTCTCGCACAAAATCCGTGCCCTGCTTCTTTGTACACTTCGCTGACGGCTTTTATTATACTCCTATGTCGATCAGAAATCACAACAACATCAGGTCCATCTGGGATTGCCTTTATTAACATTTTCATAAACCATCTCCATGATGCATCTTTTTCTCTGTCAATAACCCCCCAGGCTAACGGATATAGGTGGTGGTCACCGTCTTGTGCCGTCGCAACGACCAATGTACCCTTGTATTGTCCCGTGAGAAATGTTGCATCAATTGCAACCACTTTACGCATGTAATTCCATCCTCTTACCGCTGCACCCAATGCGAAGAAGAGATATTTGAAACTTTTGCCATCTTTGTCCAACTCAAGACCGACAATCGTTCCGGGATTTCTCTTTTGCAACATGTGCAACCACCCAGGAAGCTTTCTGAAATGCTCAGCAGGATCACCTCGAATCTCACTTTCAGCTTTGTGTTTGCCTCGTAATGCCGTCAAATATGTTACGGTTGTACCGTACTTGGCTTTTACCCTGTCTACAATTTCATGGGCTGAAGGGGTACTATCAAGTTTACCGGGAAATTCTTCCTTCAAATAATCACGAACCAATTTCTTTGTACCCCTCAAAGCTTCGCTTGTTTCAGATACGGGTTTGCAGCTATGCATGGGATTGTGTTTTCTTACACTCCAACGCTCCGAGTTTAAAATCAATGCCGTCCGCAACTTCCAATTACAGCCCGATTCAGCAAATTTGCATCTTATTTCCCACAACTTTTTATCGGACTTCAGTGTACTGTAACGAAAACGACCCATAGCTGCACCCTTGCGAACAAATTCTTGTGCTGCTTCCTTATTCTCAAACTCATGGCCAATTGTGATATTTAAACCATCACTGAAACTGAATACAGAATTCGAAAACCGAGAGTCTGCTACTATCTCAAGCACTCTAAACATGTTTGGATGCACTTTAAGTATTTTTCGACGCACTCTAAACGTATTTTGTCGAACTCTAAACATCTTTTTTTGCACTCTAAACAAGTTTTGACGCACTCTAAACTTGTTTCTACGCACTTTAAACATGTTAGGATGCACTCTAAACGTGTTTGGAGGCACTAGATGTGTTTGGACGCACTCTAAACGTGTTTGGACGTACTCTAAACATGTTTTGTAGAATTCTAAACATGTTTATACGAATTTTAAACATATTTCGACGAACTCTAAATATACTTTGATGCACTCTAAAAATGTTTCGACGCACTCTAAACATGTTTGGATGCAATCTAAAAGTGTTTGGACGCACTCTAAACGTGTTTGGACGCACTCTAAACGTGTTTGGACGCACTCTAAATATGTTTGGATGCACTCTTAACATGTTTCGACGCACTCTAAAAATGTTTCGATGCTCTCTAAACATGTTTGGATGCACTCTAAGAATGTTTTGACGCACTCTAAGAATGTTTTGACGCACTCTAAACATGTTTGGATGCACTCTAAATGTCTTTGGACGCACTCTAAACATGTTTTGTTGCACTCTAAACATGTTTAGACGAACCCTAAACATGTTTCGACGCACTCTAAAAATGTTTTAATACATTTTAAACATGTTTAGATGCACTCCAAACATGTTTAGACGAACTCTAAACATGTTTTGAGGCACTTTAAATATGTTTTGACGCACTGTAAAAATGTGTCGATTCACTCTAAATATGTTTGGATGCACTCCAAAAGTGTTTGGACGCACTCTAAACGTGTTTTGACGCACTCTAAACGTGTTCCGATGCTCTCTAAGTATATTTCGATCCACTCCAAACATGTTTGGATGCACTCTAAGTATGTTTCGACGCACTCTAAACGTGTTTCGACGAACTCTAACATCTTTTGTTGCATTCTAAACATGTTTCGACGCACTCTAAACATGTTTTGATGCACTCTAAACATGTTAGGATGCACTCTAAACGTGTTTAGACGAACTCTAAACATGTTTCGACGCACTCTAAATATGTTTCGACGCACTCTAAAAATGTTTTAATGCACTCTAAACATGTTTGGATGCACTCTTATTATGTTTCGACGCACTCTAAAAATGTTTCGACGAACTCTAAACTTCTTTTGTTGCACTCTAAACATGTTTCGATGCACTCTAAATATGTTTGGCGCACTCTAAAAATATTTCGATGCAGTCTAAACATGTTTGGATGCACTGCAAATGATGAGGTCATCGACTTAGATGAGCTAAACGAGGAGCAAGCGGAGCAAGGAAACCATGGAACGCACAAAGGAGCTGAGGAGCACAAAGGAGCCAAGGAGGAGGACAAGCAAGGAGAGACAACCAATGAACCAGTCTTTCTGATCATTCTCGATCCACCACTTACAAGGGAACGAGCAAGGAGCCTGCATTCAAGAATCAACAAGTTCGTGGCCAAGACCCTTGAAGGCAATCCAAGAACCGAAGAATGATACAAGCACGTGACCAAGACTATAATAGTCTTTCGTGAATGAAGTTCGGAGGCTCGAAAGCGTCTCACCGAGGTCTCCTTAAGATAAATGACGAAGTAAACCAGGCCAAATGCGTCTCGATTATACTTCAAACAAAGATGAATAAGGTGGAATGGTGACACCACAAAGAGGGGTGGATGGACTCTTTGATATCGTCACAAAATACTCGGTAAATTGAAAGAGAATCACTCTCAGTCAACAACACGAACGAAACTCGATTTCTTGCTAATGGAACAAGAGTATTCGAGAGAGAAACTAAAAGAAAATACCAAGTATTATTTCTGATCAAAAGTTGTGTCTTAATTCGAAATTACAAAGGCTTTAAATAGGAAAAGTGCTGAAATTGATGCGGACATCACATTCCTTGAAGAAGAAGAAATGAAGAAATCTCAAAGCTTTCTTATTTGGACTTAACTCAAGATTAGGAAGGATTTAAATCTGATTTCAATTAGATTTAATTTAGATATAATCAGATTTAGATATGATCTGATTTGATTTTATTTTGATACGATCTGATTTGATTTAGATTTGATCTTTTTACCTTATCTTGTTAACATTTGTAATCCTATATAAGGAGATCTTTGTAGACTTGTTTAAGCAGACTTTGGAAATGGAATAAAAAAAATTGAGTTTCTTTAGAATTCGGTATGTCCGATTCTTTATCTTCTCGGTGTGTCCGAGTCTCAGTCCTCCTAAGTTGTGCGTGTGTCGCCTTCTTATGAGGATCTATTGTGACGATATCAGGAGGACTCTCCATCCCCTCTTGTGGTGTCACCGATCCACCCATCATTTTCACCCGTAAGCTGAGTTCGAGCGCCTTCAAGGCCGGTGATTGGCTTCGGATCAACCTTTCATCCCAAGTGTATAAACCTTTGGATCGAAGCGTGTATCAGAAATACTAGAAAGGAAAGATAATTAACACCTAGGCAACAATTGTGGCAACTAGTCCACCTAGTCATTGCGAAAATGATAATAAGGAAAGGTAGGGGATCTCCTGGTGATTTGGCAGCAACGGCTAGTAGAAGAAAGGCAAGAAATGTGTCATCAATCCCACAAATCCGAGCTTGCCATAGTTTGCGTGATGATGTGTCCAAGAAGTTGCCTTAAGTGGGTCTAATGGCTCCTTCTCTTGCTGATGTGTTCTCCTTTCCTTAATTGGTGTCTTCAGATCAGGTGGTGACCAACAAGAGTTCAAACACGAGTAAACTCTTGCTGTTGCTTGATTTAGCCAGATCCAAGTTTTCTTCAGCCCTTGCATTGTCTCCGAACATCTTGGTGACGAACTTGTTGATCTTGGCACGTAGATTTCTTGCCCTTTCTCGTGTGAGTGGCGGATCAGGAATTGTAGGGAAGGCAGGCTCGTGCTTCTCCTCTCCTTGGGTTGTAAGATTTCCCTCGGCCGTTTTGAGTGCTCCTTTGTCCATGTTGGGTGGTTCCTCGTTTGTATCCAGCTCGATGACCTCATCATCTCCTCCCCCTTGAGAAGGTTTTGACCTCAAAACAGAATCTCATGCATCAAAAGGAAGCAAGTCAGCTATATTGAAAGTAGAAGATACGTTATACTCACCAGGAAGCTCCAAACGGTAGGCATTGTCGTTGATCTTCTCAATCACGCAGAATGGGCCATCTCCTCTTGGTGCTAGCTTGGATGTTCTCTTGTGTGGAAAGCGTTCCGGCCTTAGATGTAGCCACACCCAATCTCCCTCATTGAAAGTGATCTTCTTTCGTCCTTTGTTTGCTTGTCGTGCATATTGCTCCGTTCTCCTTGCAATATTCTCCCGGACTTTTGCATGCAACTTCATCATACTCTCGGCCTTTTGCTGCCCATCAAGGCTGACCATTTCCTTGCTTGGGATGGGCGAGAGATCCAGCAGAGTGATGGGGTTGAATCCGTAGACAATCTCAAAGGGTGAATGCTTTGTTGCCGAATGGATAGCTCGGTTGTATGCAAACTCGACATGGGGAAGGGAGTCCAGCCAATTCTTCAAGTTTCTCCCAATAGCTGCTCGCAACAACGTCCCCAAAGTGCGGTTGACAACCTCCGTTTGCTCATCGGTTTGAGGATGACAGGTTGTAGAGAACAAAAGCTTGGTTCCGAGTTTTCTCCACAATGTCTTCCAAAAGTAACTCATGAACTTCGTGTCTCGGTCAGAAACGATGGTCTTAGGCAGCCCATGGATCCTCACGATCTCCTTAAAGAATAGATCAGCTATGTAAGAGGCATCGTTTGTCTTTACACAAGGAATGAAATGCGCCATCTTTGAAAACCTGTCAACAACAACAAAGATGGAATCTTTGTTCCGGATTTTTGGAAGTCCAAGAACAAAGTCAATAGAAATGTCAGTCCAAGGATAAGTAGGAATAGGTAAGGGAAGATACAAACCATGCGGGTGTGTCTTAGACTTGGCTTGATGGCATTAAACACATCAAGCACAATGTCATTCGACATTCCGTTTGAGACGCGGCTAGAAGAAGTGCTCCTTCGCTACAGCGAGCGTCTTATCCACGCCAAAGTGTCCCATGAGTGCTCCTCCATGCGCTTCTTGAAGAATGAGATCCCTCATTGAGCATTGTGGAATGCACAGCCGCTTTTCTCGGAATAGGTAGTCGCCTTCCTTGTAGAATGATCCGTACGCTCCCTTGTTGCACTCCTCATAGATATCCCCGAGCTCCGGATCGTCGCGGTACAGGCCTTTGATATGCTCAAAGCCGAGCATCCTTGCCTCCATGGTGGTGATGAGTGTATGTCTCCTTGATAGTCCATTCGCCACAACATTATCTTTGCCTTTCTTGTACTTGATCACGTAGGGAAATGTCTCAATGAACTCCATCCACCTTGCATGCCTCTTCTTGAGTGAAGTTTGTCCTTTGAGATGCT
Source organism: Tarenaya hassleriana (assembly GCF_000463585.1). Classification (NCBI taxonomy): domain Eukaryota; kingdom Viridiplantae; phylum Streptophyta; class Magnoliopsida; order Brassicales; family Cleomaceae; genus Tarenaya; species Tarenaya hassleriana. The sequence goes on along the minus strand of NW_010966828.1, from coordinate 79,028 downwards.
TGAGAGTCTCGTGATCAGTATGTATGATGATCTCCTTCGCCAATAGGTAGTGTTTCCACGTTTGTAATGCTCGCACCAAAGAATATAGTTCCCTGTCATATGTGGGATAGTTGAGTATTGCTCCATTTAGCTTTTCGCTAAAGTAGGCCACGGGTCGTTTCTCCTGCATTAAAACAGCTCCAATACCCACACCGGATGCATCACATTCAATTTCAAATACCTTGTCAAAGTCGGGAAGGACTAAGACGGGTGCTCTCGTGAGTTGCTCCTTTAATGTGTTGAATGCCTTCTCTTGTGCTTCTCCCCACTCGAATGGCTTATCTTTCTTGATAATGGACGTGAGGGGGGTTGCAAGGCTGCTAAAGTCACGAACAAACCGACGGTAGAAGCTCGTCAAGCCATGGAAGCTCCGCACATGTCCGACGGTTGTAGGGGTTGGCCAATCTCGGATTGCTTTGATCTTTTCTTCATCTACACGTATCCCCTGCGAACTCACAACAAATCCTAAAAAGACAACCTCATTAGTGCAGAATGTGCACTTCTTGAGATTAGCATAAAGTTTCTCTCTTCGGAGAGTCTCCATGACTAGCTCAAGATGTGTCACATGATCGACAAGACATTTGCTATAAATCAGAATATCATCGAAATAAACCACAACGAATTTACCAATGAAGGCTCGTAGGACATGATTCATGAGCCTCATGAATGTACTTGGTGCGTTGGTTAAGCCGAAGGGCATGACTAACCACTCGTACAACCCATACTTCGTTTTGAATGCGGTTTTCCATTCGTCACCTTCGCGCATTCTGACTTGGTGATAGCCGCTTTTTAAATCTACCTTTGAGAAGATAGTGGCTCCACTAAGCTCGTCCAACATGTCGTCCAAACGCGGGATAGGATGTCGGTATTTGACTGTGATATTGTTGATAGCCCGACAATCCACGCACATCCTCCATGTTCCATCTTTCTTTGGGACGAGTAAAACGGGAACTGCACATGGACTCAAACTTTCACGAATATATCCATTTTCCAATAACTCTTGTACCTGCTTTTGTAGCTCTTTGGTCTCTTCGGGGTTCATTCGATAGGCGGGTCTGTTTGGAAGAGGTGCTCCCGGGATCAAATCGATTTGATGCTCGATTCCTCTCGTTGGTGGTAGCCCCGGTGGAGTTTCTTCCGGAAATACATCCTTAAACCGCTCTAGAATCCCTGTGATCTCGGAAGGAAGCTCTTTCTCTTCGAATCCTGTACTCAAAACATCTTTAAAGACCATGAGTAGTACAGCTCGTTCATCAACCAAAGCTTTACTTACCATGCTCGGTTTGACATAGAAATTCGGTTTCTTGCTATCCTCAACTTCCTTAGACAACCTCAATTGCATTTCATGTATTTGTAAAGGGCTAAGAGGTGCTAATGAGATCTTACGCTTGTTAAACATGAAAGAGTAGTGATTTGTCCTACCATCATGCTTAACCTCTCGGTCGAATTGCCATGGTCTTCCAAGGAGAATATGACCAGCTTGCATAGGAACCACATCGCACATTACCTCATCTTGGTATCTCCCAATGCTAAACGAGATTTTCACCCGTTCATTCACCTTAAGCTCTCCTTGGTTGTTCAGCCACTGTAGCTTATAAGGGTGGGGATGCTTTTCCGTTTCGAGCCCTAGCTTCTTCACCATGTAAACACTAGCAACATTAGTGCAGGAACCACTATCTATGATTAACCCACATACCTTGTTCTTCACGGTACATCGGCTGTGGAAAATGGTTTCACGTTGTGCGGTTTCTTCTGGGGTAGTCATGGTGCTCAAGACTCGCCGTGTGACAAGTAGCTCCCCGCTGTCCGGATACTCAACTTCTTCTTCCAGATTTTCAGCCTCTTCCTCATCCAAAGAATCATAATCTCCAGCCTCGGTAATGACCATTACACGCTTGTTTGGACAATCACGAGCATAATGTCCTCGACCCCTGCACTTGTAACAAAGAATCTCGTGGCTCGGAGTGTTAGATTTGTTACCTACAGATGTTTCACCTTTGGATGTGGCAATACCCTTTCTTTGTTCTTTGGATCCTCCTGGACAGGTTTTGAGGTGGGCATGTTGTGTCCTTTGCTCTCGGTTCTCGGATACACATTGCTAGGCATTCTGGACCGGATTGTCCTAGCTTGTTTCTTGTGTATCTGCTGCTCTATTTGCACAGCAAGATGTAAAAGGTCATGAATATCATGGTAAACTTGTCTTTCTACCTTTCTTGCAATGCGTTCTTGTAGTCCGTCTAGGAATTGAGCCATAACAGTCTCAACATCCTCTTCTATCTCCAATCGATTTCGAAGATGCTCAAACTCCTCAAAGTAGTCTTCAACCGATCTGTTACCCTGCGCCAACTTACGATATCGTCTGCATGCCTCTTCTTGAGTGAAGTTTGTCCTTTGAGATGCTTGAGAGTCTCGTGATCAGTATGTATGATGAACTCTTTCGCCAAGAGGTAGTGTTGCCACGTTTGTAATGCTCGCACCAAAGAATATAGCTCCTTGTCATATGTGGGATA
>NW_010966828.1:69677-76323 GCF_000463585.1 Tarenaya hassleriana | reverse complement strand
GTTGCCTTCTAGGTACATCCTCCTCATCACTTTCATCAACATACCTTTGGTTTTGAACATTCCTCCTCCGTCGGTTCTGAGTAGAATGATCAGAATCTTCATCCTCTTCAAGAGGAGCCCTTGGATTTTGCATTCTTCTCGGTCTTTGTTGTGCATCAGGTGGATCCGGGTCTGGATTTGCGTTATTGGGGCGCATATTGAACCTAACAGGTTGCATCCTTCGTGGGGCCTCCTCTAAACGCGTTAAACGTTCTTCTAGGCGTTGCAGGACTTGTAGGATCGCAGTTTGAGTGTTCTCTGCATTCTCAGCCATTTTTCTTGCACAAACACACACACAAATCAAAATAACAAGAATAAAATCGAATCAACAGCGTTACCTTGCGTGTGGCCTTGAACCGGGCTCTGATACCAAAAATGATACAAGCACGTGACCAAGACTACAATAGTCTTTCGTGAATGAAGTTCGGTAGGCTCGAAAGCATCTCACCGAGGTCTCCTTAAGATAAATAACGAAGTAAACCAGGCCAAATGCGTCTCGATTATACTTCAAACAAAGATGAATAAGGTGGAATGGTGACACCACAAAGAGGGGTGGATGGACTCTTTGATATCGTCACAAATGCTCGGTAAATTGAAAGAGAATCAAATCACTCTCAGTCAACAACACAATGGAGGATAGCCAAGGAAGACACACCTTATGCTCCGTGCATCGAGTTTATCACGTGCTCCTTCGTGAACTCTAACAAAACATACACAACCAAACACTCTTAGATGATCAATAGAGGGTTGTCGATTGTGTAGTACCTCATATGGAGATTTGTCTTTGAGCACTTGAGTAGGGAGTCTGTTGATGAGATAGCATGCAATCTTTATGGCATCACTCCAATAATGTTTAGGCACTTTTCGATGATAGAGCAAGGTACGAGCTACTTCCATCAAGTGACGGTTCTTCCTCTCCGCCACTCCGTTTTGTTGTGGAGTATGCGCGCATGAACGTTGATGCACAATGCCATGATGAAGAAGATAATCACGGAATGTGTGGCTAGTGTATTCTCCGCCATTATCTGTCCTTATGCTTTTGATTGCTGCACCAAATTGGTTAGTAACAAGTGCATGAAAATTTTTAAAAGCTTGAAAAACATCACTCTTGTGTTTCAATGGGGTAAGCCATGTGTGTTTTGATTTTTCATCAATAAATGTTACGAAATATTTGAAATTATCACGAGAATAACATGGAGCAGTCCAGACATCAGAATGGACTAAGTCAAAAACGTGGTCATAAATAGTAGTAGATTGAGGAAAAACCGAACGACAATGTTTCCCAAGAATACAAGCTTCACAAATTAAACCATTGTTCTTCGCTTCAGGAACAAGTAATTGCAAAACTCTTGAGTGGGGATGGCCCAATCGATCATGCCAAAGGTCTTTATTATAAGAGTGAAAACAAGATGGAAAATCTTCAAGGTAGAATAAGTTCCCCTTCTTTATTCCTTTCCCAAACACTTCATTTGTCTTAGTATCCTGAAATAGCACAATGTTAGAATCAAACGTAACATGACATTGCGTTTGTTCAATAAGTTTAGAGATAGACAGCAGATTAGTTTGGTTTGTCGGAACATATAGTGCTGAGAGTTTCATGCCAAACAGATTTACCATGCCGTCTCCTTGAATTGGAACATGGATCTATTGTGACGATATCAGGAGGTGATGCGGACATGACATTGCTTGAAGAAGAAGAAACGAAGAAATCTCAAAGCTTCCTTATTTGGATTCAACTCAAGATCACGAAGGATTTAAATCTGATTTCAATTAGATTTAATTTAGATATAATCAAATTTAGATTTGATCTGATTTGATTTTATTTAGATATGATCTGATTTGATTTTATTTAGATATGATCCGATTTGATTTAGGTTTGATCTTTTTTTACCTTATCTTGTTGACATTTGTAATCCTATATAAGGAGATCTTTGTAGACTTGTTTAAGCAGACTTTGGAAATGGAATAAAAGAAAATTGAGTTTCTTTAGAATTCGGTATGTCCGATTCTTTATCTTCTCGGTGTGTCCGAGTTCCAGTCTTCCTAAGTTGTGCATGTGTCGCCTTCTTATGAGTATCTATTGTGACGATATCAGGAGGACTCTCCATCCCCTCTTGTGGTGTCACCGATCCACCCATCCTTTTCACCCGTAAGCTGAGTTCGAGCGCCTTTAAGGCCGGTGATTGGCTTCGGATCAACCTTTCATCCCGAGTGTATAAACCTTTGGATCGAAGCGTGTATCATTTTGGTATCAGAGCCTGGTTCAAGGACCACTACACGCGGTTTATCCTATCTAAATTGTTTTTTCTACCTATTGTTTCTTGTTGTTTTTCTTTTTCTTTTTTTCAACAAAATAAAACAAAGTCTATAATGAGATTTGGTTTTGAGGACAAAACCTTTTTTAAGAGAGAGAGAATGATGCGGACATCACATTCCTTGAAGAAGAAGAAATGAAGAAATTTCAAAGCTTTCTTATTTGGACTTAACTCAAGATTAAGAAGGATTTAAATCTGATTTCAATTAGATTTAATTTAGATATAATCAGATTTAGATATGATCTGATTTGATTTTATTTTGATACGATCTGATTTGATTTAGATTTGATCTTTTTACCTTATCTTGTTGACATTTGTAATCCTATATAAGGAGATCTTTGTAGACTTGTTTAAGCAGACTTTGGAAATGGAATAAAAAAAATTGAGTTTCTTTAGAATTCGGTATGTCCGATTCTTTATCTTCTCGGTGTGTCCGAGTCTCAGTCCTCCTAAGTTGTGCGTGTGTCGCCTTCTTATGAGGATCTATTGTGACGATATCAGGAGGACTCTCCATCCCCTCTTGTGGTGTCACCGATCCACCCATCATTTTCACTCGTAAGCTGAGTTCGAGCGCCTTCAAGGCCGGTGATTGGCTTCGGATCAACCTTTCATCCCGAGTGTATAAACCTTTGGATCGAAGCGTGCATCAGAAATACTAGAAAGGAAAGATAATTAACACCTAGGCAACAATTGTGGTAACTAGTCCACCTAGGCATTGCGAAAATGATAATAAGGAAAGGTAGGGGATCTCCTGGTGATTTGGCAGCAACGGCTAGTAGAAGAAAGGCAAGAAATGTGTCATCAATCCCACAAATCCGAGCTTGCCATATTTTGCATGATGATGTGTCCAAGAAGTTGCCTTAAGTGGGTCTAATGGCTTCTTCTCTTGCTGATGTGTTCTCCTTTCCTTAATTGGTGTCTTCAGATCAGGTGGTGACCAACAAGAGTTCAAACACGAGTAAACTTTTGTTGTTTCTTGATTTAGCCAGATCCAAGTTTTCTTCAGCCCTTGCATTGTCTCCGAACATCTTGATGACGAACTTGTTGATCTTCGCACGTAGATTTCGTGCCCTTTCTCGTGTGAGTGGCGGATCAGGAATTGTAGGGAAGGCAGGCTCGTGCTTCTCCTCTCCTTGGGTTGTAAGATTTCCCTCAGCCGTTTTGAGTGCTCCTTTGTCCATGTTGGCTGGTTCCTCGTCTGTATCCAGCTCGATGACCTCATCAAAGAAGCTTGCGGATTAAGCAACAAGAGCCTGCTCGTTTTTGAGCTCTTGTTGTCCAACACCTGATTCATCATCATTTGTTGTGGAACACCTGAACAGCCACGACCCTACCTGAATTTTGTTGCCACAACAAGCTCTTGAAGTCAAGAAGTCTGATCCCAATCCCTCATAACCGTTAGAGAATCCTGGAGCATCATTCATGGGAGCTTTGGCTAGATTTCTGCAGAATTGAAGACTTACCATAGCTGAATTGGAGATTGATTTCTTGCCATATTCATCACTAGCCGTTACAAGGAGATTGCTGCAGAATTCTTGTTTCCTTTTATGTATTTTCGCCATCTTTCTTTTCCTTTTCTTGTTGCACGAAATTTCCCTCTTTTCCTTTCACTTGTTAGCCTATTTAAAGGCTGCATCTATGTCATTTTTCAGCAGACTTTTCAGAAATAAGAATTGGAGCATCACTTGTTAGCCTATTTAAAGGCTGCATCTATGTCATTTTTCAGCAGACTTTTCAGAAATAAGAATTGGAGCATCTGTTCTTCTTATTCTCGTGTTGTCTTGAGTAAATACAAGCAATTTCGAGTTTTTCTTTGTGTTAAGGTTTGAGAGAGATTCCTAAGCCCTAGCCAAAGAGTTAGTGACGAAATCAAAGAGTTTTCCATCCCTCTTTGTGGTGTCACCTATCCCATTCCATTCCATTCCTCTTGAAGTGTAATCTGAGTGCTCATAAGCCTAGAACACTTCTCCACTATTTTCTCTTTGGAATAATCATTCGGTGAGAAGCTCCTAAGCCTACTGAATCTCCAAACTATCTGAGCCTTGCTCCATTGGACAACCGTGCGTGTATCATTTTTGGTATCAGAGCCCGGTTCAAGGCCACACGCAAGGTAACGCTGTTGATTCGATTTCATTCTTGTTATTTTGATTTTTGTGTGTGTTTGTGCAAGAAAAATGGCTGAGAACGCAGAGAACACTCAAACTGCAATCCTACAAGTCCTGCAACGCCTAGAGGAACGTTTAACACGTTTAGAAGAAGCACCCCGAAGAATGCAACCCATTAAGTTCAATGTGCGGCCCAACAATGAAAATCCTGATCCGGATCCACCGGATGCACAACCACGAAGGGTACAAAATCAGAGGGCTCGTGAAGAAGGTGGCGATGAATCTGATAATTCTGTTCAGAATAGAAGGAGAAGAAACAATAGACACCAAAGGCATATTGAGGAGGAAAGTGATGAAGAAGATGTGCCTAGGAGGCCACAAAGAGCTCCAAGGCACCAAGGTACAGATTTGAAACTCAAACCTCCTACTTTTGCTGGTAAAGTTAACCCTGAAGCTTATCTCGATTGGGAGAGGCGGATGGAAAATATTTTCGATTGTTATACATATACCGAACAGAGGAAGGTTCAATACGCGGCGGCTCAACTCACAGACAATGCACTCACATGGTGGGACCGAGAAATAGCCGAAAGGAGACGTTCTCAATATGATCCAATAATCTCCTGGAGAGAAATGAAACATCTCATGAGAAAGAGGTATGTTCCATACTTTGAGGAGTTTGAGCATCTTCGGAATCGATTAGAGATAGAAGAGGATGATGAGACTGTTATGGCTCAATTCCTAGACGGACTACAAGAACGCATTGCAAGAAAGGTAGAAAGACAAGTTTACCATGATATTCATGAACTTTTACATCTTGTTGTGCAAATAGAGCAGCAGATACACAAGAAACAAGCTAGGACAAACCGGTCCAGAATGCCTAGCAATGTGTATCTGAGAACCGAGAGCAAAGGACACAACATGCCTACCTCAAAACCTGTTCAGGAGGATCCAAAGAACAAAGGAAAGGGTATTGCCACATCCAAAGGTGAAACATCTGTAGGTAACAAATCTAACACTCCGAGCCACGAGATTGTTTGTTACAAGTGCAGGGGTCGAGAACATTATACTCGTGATTGTCCAAACAAGCGTATAATGGTCATCACCGAGGCTGGAGATTATGATTCTTTGGATGAGGAAGAGGCTGAAAATCTGGAAGAAGAAGTTGAGTATCCGGACAGCGGGGAGCTACTTGTCACACGGCGAGTCTTGAGCACCATGACTACCCCAGAAGAAACCGCACAACGTGAAACCATTTTCCACAGCCGATGTACCGTGAAGAACAAGGTATGTGGGTTAATCATAGATAGCGGTTCATGCACTAATGTTGCTAGTGTTTACATGGTGAAGAAGCTAGGGCTCAAAACGGAAAAGCATCCCCACCCTTATAAGCTACAGTGGCTGAACAACCAAGGAGAGCTTAAGGTGAATGAACGGGTGAAAATCTCGTTTAGCATTGGGAGATACCAAGATGAGGTAATGTGCGATGTGGTTCCTATGCAAGCTGGTCATATTCTCCTTGGAAGACCATGGCAATTTGACCGAGGGGTTAAGCATGATGGTAGGACAAATCACTACTCTTTCATGTTTAACAAGCGTAAGATTTCATTAGCACCTCTTAGCCCTTTACAAATACATGAAATGCAATTGAGGTTGTCTAAGGAAGTTGAGGATAGCAAGAAACCGAATTTCTATGTCAAACCGAGCATGGTAAGTAAAGCTTTGGTTGATGAACGAGCTGTACTACTCATGGTCTTTAAAGATGTTTTGAGTACAGGATTCGAAGAGAAAGAGCTTCCTTCCGAGATCACACGGATTCTAGAGCGGTTTAAGGATGTATTTCCGGAAGAAACTCCACCGGGGCTACCACCAACGAGAGGAATCGAGCATCAAATCGATTTGATCCCGGGAGCACCTCTTCCAAACAGGCCCACGTATCGAATGAACCCTGAAGAGACCAAAGAGCTACAAAAACAGGTACAAGAGTTATTGGAAAAGGGTTATATTCGTGAAAGTTTGAGTCCATGTGCAGTTCCCATTTTACTCGTCCCGAAGAAAGATGGAACATGGAGGATGTGTGTGGATTGTCGGGCTATCAACAATATCACAGTCAAATACCGACATCCTATCCCGCGTTTGGACGACATGTTGGACGAGCTTAGTGGAGCCACTATCTTCTCAAAGGTAGAT
>NW_010966828.1:51371-60701 GCF_000463585.1 Tarenaya hassleriana | reverse complement strand
CGAGTCAAAGTTTTGACTCGGACAGAGTCAATACTCAATGGGTCGAGTCAAGAGTTGACAATGGGCTTGGGCTGATTCGTTCTGACTCGACCGAGTCAGAGTTCTGACTCGGACCGAGTCAATACTCGGAAAAAGTCTCTTTTCACAAGGATTAGGGTTTCTAATCTTATATGGAGGTGTTGGACGCCGTCCTAGGAAGAGAACTCAATTTTCAGAACCCTAAGACAGATCTAGAACACAAGAAAATCGTTTCTTTTGAGGTTCTAGTTCCCGGGATTCGATCCCAAGTCTTTGAAACCCTATTCACTTCACAGATCCTAGCAGATCAGTTCCAAAAGCGTTTGGAATCCTTCCCGTCGGTGTGGATACGTGTAGAGGAGCTGTACTTTCAGCTCTTGGTGATTAAAACAGGTCCTGGATCGATTGCTACTTTCAGATCTTCAGGAAAGAGGTAAGTATTCGATTCCTACGGTGATATACACGATCTGTCGGGGTTTTACGGATGATTTTGGTTGCGTGTGACGTTTGACTAGGTTTAGATTATCCTTCCGCTGCATGAAACCTAGTAAACCAAACCCTAGATCGATATGATCGCATGCTAGGAATCCGTAGCCTAAAACCCAACAATTGGGTGTGGCTACATCTAAGGCCAGAGCGCTTTCCAAACAAGAGAACATCCAAGCTAGCACCAAGAGGAGATGGCCCATTCAACGTGATTGAGAAGATCAACGACAATGCCTACCGTTTGGAGCTTCCCAGTGAGTATAACGTATCTTCTACTTTCAATATAGCTGACTTGCTTCCTTTTGATGCAGGAGATTCTGTTTTGAGGTCAAAACCTTCTCAAGGGGGAGGAAATGATGAGGTCATCGACTTAGATGAGCTAAACGAGGAGCAAGCGGAGCAAGGAAACCATGGAATGCACAAAGGAGCTGAGGAGCACAAACGAGCCAAGGAGGAGGACAAGCAAGGAGAGACAACCAATGAACCAGTCTTTCCGATCATTCCCGATCCACCACTTACAAGGGAACGAGCAAGGAGCCTGCGTTCAAGAATCAACAAGTTCGTGGCCAAGACCCTTGAAGACAATCCAAGAACCGAAGAAGCTTGCGGATTAAGCAACAAGAGCCTGCTCGTTTTTGAGCTCTTGTTGTCCAACACCTGATTCATCATCATTCGTTGTGGAACACCTGAACAGCCATGATCCTACCTGAATTTTGTTGCCACAACAAGCTCTTGAAGTCAAGAAGTCTGATATGAGCTCTTGTTGTCCAACACCTGATTCATCATCATTCGTTGTGGAACACCTGAACAGCCATGATCCTACCTGAATTTTGTTGCCACAACAAGCTCTTGAAGTCAAGAAGTCTGATACCAATCCCTCATAACTGTTAGAGAATCCTGGAGCATCATTCATGGGAGCTTTGGCTAGATTTCTGCAGAATTGAAGACTTACCATAGCTGAATTGGAGATTGATTTCTTGCCATATTCATCACTAGCCATTACAAGGAGATTGCTGCAGAATTCTTGTTTCCTTTTATGTATTTTCGCCATCTTTCCTTTCCTTTTCTTGTTGCACGAAATTTCCTTCTTTTCCTTTCACTTGTTAGCCTATTTAAAGGCTGCATCTATGTCATTTTTCAGCAGACTTTTCAGAAATAAGAATTGGAGCATCTGTTCTTCTTATTCTCGTGTTGTCTTGAGTAAATACAAGCAATTTCGAGTTTTTCTTTGTGTTAAGGTTTGAGAGAGATTCCTAAGCTCTAGCCAAAGAGTTAGTGACGAAATCAAAGAGTTTTCCATCCCTCTTAGTGGTGTCATCTATCCCATTCCATTCCATTCCTCTTGAAGTGTAATCTGAGTGCTTATAAGCCTAGAACACTTCTCCACTATTTTCTCTTTGGAATCATTCGGTGAGAAGCTCCTAAGCCTACCGAATCTCCAAACTATCTGAGCCTTGCTCCATTGAACAACCGTGCGTGTATCAGCAAAAGTGTTTGGACATACTCTAAACATGTTTGGACGCACTCTAAACGTGTTTCGATGCTCTTTAAATATATTTCGACGCACTCTAAACATGTTTGGATGCACTCTAAGTATGTTTCGACGCACTCTAAACATGTTAGGATGCACTCTAAACTTGTTTAGACGAACTCTAAACATGTTTCGACGCATTCTAAAAATGTTTTAATGCACTCTAAACATGTTAGGATGCACTCTAAACGTGTTTAGATGTGTTGAAATAGGAAGAAAATATGGAGATTTGATATGATTGATAATAATTAAAGGCATTATATCAATTAAGACTAAAATATATATCGTATCAATTATATTTTGCCTTATTTGTTTCTTTCGTATCTTTATTTCCTTGTTTCTTTCCATAGCTTTTCCTATAAATGTATGGATTATTTTCATTGTAATTCAACAACAAGAAGAAGAGATGTAGTAATAAAAGTGTTTCCGTTCTTTTATCTTTTGTTCTTTCTTTCTAATTTAATTTCCGTATTTTATTTTTCAATATAGTATCAGAGCAGCGTTGCGATCTGGACTATATGTTTCTCTTTTTTCTAATTTTCTAATCTCTTCTTTCTTTTGCGTTTTGGATATCCAAATCGTTCAAAGGGGAGTAAAAAAACCAGATTCAAACGATGTGCTATGACAATAAGAAGTCAAAGCTAAAAAACTCTAAGATCAAGCAAGATGCTATGACAAAAAGAGTTAAAGCTAGAACTTTAAAGTCAAGCGAAGTGATTTAAAAAACTCTAAGATCAAGCAAGATGCTATGCACTCTAAGTATGTTTCGGCGCACTCTAAACATGTTAGGATGCACTCTAAACGTGTTTGGAGGCACTAGATGTGTGTGGACGCACTCTAAACGTGTTTGGACGCATTCTAAATATGTTTGGATGCACTCTTAACATGTTTCGACGTACTCTAAAAATGTTTCGACGTACTCTAAACATGTTTGGATGCACTCTAAGTATGTTTTGACGCACTCTAAACATGTTTGGATGCACTTTAAGTATTTTTCGACGCACTCTAAACGTGTTTTGACGAACTCTAAACATCTTTTTTTGCACTCTAAACAAGTTTTGACCACTCTAAACTTGTTTCTACGCACTCTAAACATGTTAGGATGGACTCTAAACGTGTTTGGAGGCACTAGATTTGTTTGGACGCACTCTAAACGTGTTTGGACGTACTCTAAACATGTTTTGTAGAATTCTAAACATGTTTATACGAATTTTAAACATGTTTCGATGCACTCTAAATATACTTTGACGCACTTTAAAAATGTTTCGACCCACTCTAAACATGTTTGGATGCAATCTAAAAGTGTTTGGACGCACTCTAAACGTGTTTGGACGCAGTCTAAATTAAATATGTTTGGATGCACTCTTAACATGTTTCGACGCACTCTAAAAATGTTTCGGTGCTCTCTAAACATGTTTGGATGCACTCTAAGAATTTTTTGACGCACTCTAAACATGTTTGGATGCACTCTAAATGTCTTTGGACGCACTCTAAATGTGTTTTTGCTGCACTCTAAACATGTTTAGACGAACTCTAAACATTTTTCGACGCACTCTAAAAATGTTTTAATGCACTCTAAACATGTTTAGATGCATTCCAAACATGTTTAGACGAATTCTAAATATGTTTTGAGGCACTCTAAATATGTTTTGACGCACTGTAAAAATGAGTCGATTCACTCTAAACATGTTTGGATGCACTCCAAAAGTGTTTGGACGCACTTTAAACGTGTTTTCACGCACTCTAAACGTGTTTCGATGCTCTTTAAATATATTTCGATGACGTACTCTAAATATGTTTGGACGCACTCTAAAAATGTTTTAATGCACTCTAAACATGTTTGGATGCACTCTTATTATGTTTCGACGCACTCTAAACATGTTTCGACGAACTCTAAACATCTTTTGTTGCATTCTAAACGTGTTTGGATGCACTCTTATTATGTTTCGACGCACTCTAAACATGTTTGGATGCGTTCTAAATATGTTTCGACGAACTCTAAACATCTTTTGTTGCACTCTAAACGTGTTTCGATGCTCTCTAATTATATTTCGACGCACTCTAAACATGTTTGGATACACTCTAAGTATGTTTTGATGCACTCTAAATATGTTTCGACAAACCCTAAACATCTTTTGTCACACTCTAAACATGTTTCGACGCACTCTAAAACATGTTTCGACGCACTCTAAACATGTTTCGATACACTATAAACATGTTACGACGCATTCTAAACATGTTTCGATACACTGTAAACATGTTACGATGCATTTGGACACACTCTAAACGTGTTTGGACGTACTCTAAACGTGTTTCGATGTTCTCTTGGTATATTTCGACGTACTCTAAACATGTTTGGATGCACTCTAAGTATGTTTTGACGCACTCTAAACATGTTTGGATGCACTTTAAGTATTTTTCGACGCACTCTAAACGTGTTTTGACGAACTCTAAACATCTTTTTTGCACTCTAGACAAGTTTTGACGCAGTCTAAACTTGTTTCTACGTACTCTAAACATGTTAGGATGCACTCTAAACGTGTTTGGAGGCACTAGATGTGTTTGGACGCACTCTAAACGTGTTTGGACGTACTCTAAACATGTTTTGTAGAATTCTAAACATGTTTATACGAATTTTAAACATGTTTCGACGAACTCTAAATATACTTTGACGCACTCTAAAAATGTTTCGACGCACTCTAAACATGTTTGGATGCAATTTAAAAGTGTTTGGACGCACTCTAAACGTGTTTGGATGCACTCTAAACGTGTTTGGACACAATCTTAACATGTTTCGACGCACTCTAAAAATGTTTCGATGCTCTCTAAACATGTTTGGATGCACTCTAAGAATGTTTTGACGCACTATAAACATGTTTGGATGCACTCTAAATGTCTTTGGATGCACTCTAAACATGTTTTGTTGCACTCTAAACATGTTTAGACGAACCCTAAACATGTTTCGACGCACTCTAAAAATGTTTTAGTGCATTTTAAACATGTTTAGATGCACTCCAAACAAGTTTAGACGAACTCTAAACATGTTTTGAGGCACTTTAAATATGTTTTGACGCACTGTTAAAATGTGTCGATTCACTCTAAACATGTTTGGATGCACTCCAAACGTGTTTGGACGCACTCTAAACGTGTTTTGACGCACTCTAAACGTGTTTCGATGCTCTCTAAGTATATTTCGATGCACTCCAAACATGTTTGGATGCACTCTATGTTTCGACGCACTCTAAACACGTTTCGACGAACTCTAACATCTTTTGTTGCATTCTAAACATGTTTCGACGCACTCTAAACATGTTTTGACGCACTCTAAACATGTTAGGATGCACTCTAAACGTGTCTAGACGAACTCTAAACATGTTTCGATGCACTTTAAATATGTTTCGACGCACTCTAAAAATGTTTTAATGCACTCTAAACATGTTTGGATGCACTCTTATTATGTTTCGACGCACTCTAAAAATGTTTCGACGAACTCTAAACATCTTTTGTTGCACTCTAAACATGTTTAGCGCACTCTAAAAATGTTTCGATGCAGTCTAAACATGTTTGGATGCACTGCAAAAGTGTTTGGATGCACTGCAAAAGTGTTTGGACACACTCTAAACATGTTTGGACGCACTCTAAACGTGTTTCGATGCTCTTTAAATATAATTCGATGCACTCTAAACATGTTTGGATGCACTCTAAGTATATTTCGACGCACTCTAAACATGTTAGGATGCACTCTAAACTTGTTTAGACGAACTCTAAACATGTTTCGACGCACTCTAAAAATGTTTTAATGCACTCTAAACATGTTAGGATGCACTCTAAACGTGTTTAGTTGAACTCTAAACACATTTCGACACACTCTAAATATGTTTCGACGCACTCTAAAAATGTTTTAATGCGCTCTAAACATGTTTGGATGCACTGTTATTATGTTTCGACGCACTCTAAACATGTTTGGACGAACTCTAAACATCTTTTGTTGCACTCTAAACATTATTCGACGCACTCTAAACATGTTTGGATACACTCTTAAGTATGTTTCGATGCACTCTAAATATGTTTCGACGATTTCTAAACATCTTTTGTTACACTCTAAACATGTTTCGATGCACTCTAAAACATGTTTCGATGCACTCTTAACATGTTTTGATACATTGTAAACATGTTAGGATGCACTCTAAAGGTGTTTGGACACACTCTAAACGTGTTTGGACGCACTCTAAACGTGTTTGGACGCACTCTATACGTGTTTATACGAACTCTAAATATGTTTCGATGCACTCTAAATATGTTTCGATGCACTCTAAAACATGTTTCGACGCACTCTAAACATGTTTCGATACCTTTAAACGTGTCTGGACGCACCCTAAACGTGTTTATACGAACTCTAAACGTGTTTCGATGTTCTCTTAGTATATTTCGACGTACTCTAAATATGTTTGGATGCACTCTAAGTATGTTTCGAAGTACTCTAAACATGTTTGGATGCACTCTAAACATGTTTCGACGCACTCTAAACATGTTTGGACGCACTCTAAACATGTTCGGGCGCACTCTAAACGTGTTTCGATGCTCTTTAAATATATTTCAACACACTCTAAACATGTTTGGATGCACTCTAAGTATGTTTCGACGCACTCTAAACATGTTTGGATGCACTCTAAGTATGTTTCGACGCACTCTAAACATGTTAGGATGCACTCTAAACGTGTTTGGAGGCGCTAGATGTGTTTGGACATACTTTAAATATGTTTTGTAGAATTCTACACATGGTTATACGAATTTTAAACATGTTTCGACGCACTCTAAATATGCTTTGACGCACTCTAAAAATGTTTCAACGCACTCTAAACATGTTTGGATGCAATCTAAAAGTGTTTGGACGCACTCTAAACGTGTTTGGACGCACGCTAAACGTTTTTTGGACGCACTCTAAGTATGTTTGCATGCACTCTTAACATGTTTCGACGCACTCTAAAAATGTTTCGATGCTCTCTAAACATGTTTGGATGCACTCTAAGAATGTTTTGACGCACTCTTAATATGTTTGGATGCACTCTAAATGTCTTTAGACGCACTCTAAACGTGTTTTGGTGCACTCTAAAAATGTTTAGACGAACCCTAATCATGTTTCGACGCACTCTAAAAATGTTTTAATGCACTCTAAACATGTTTAGATGCACTCCAAACATGTTTAGACGAACTCTAAACATGTTTTGAAGCACTCTAAATATGTTTTGACGCACAGTAAAAATGTGTCGATTCACTCTAAACATGTTTGGATGCACTCCAAAAGTTTTTGGACGCACTCTAAACGTGTTTTGATGCATTCTAAACGTGTTTCGATGCTCTCTAAGTATATTTCGACGTACTCTAAACATGTTTGGATGCACTCTAAGTATGTTTCGACGCACTCTAAACGTGTTTCGACGAACTCTAATATCTTTTGTTGCATTCTAAACATGTTTCGACGCACTCTAAACATGTTTTGACGCACTCTAAACATGTTAAGATGCACTCTAAACGTGTTTAGACGAACTCTAAACATGTTTCGATGCACTCTAAATATGTTTCGACGCACTCTAAAAATGTTTTAATGCACTCTAGACATGTTTGGATGCACTCTTACTATGTTTAGACGCACTCTAAAAATGTTTTGACGAACTCTAAACATCTTTTATTGCACTCTAAACATGTTTCGACGCACTCTAAACATGTTTGGCACACTGTAAAAATGTTTCGATGCACTCTAAACATGTTTGGATGCACTGCAAAAGTGTTTGGACATACTCTAAACATGTTTGGACGCACTCTAAACGTGTTTCGATGCTCTTTAAATATATTTCGACGCACTCTAAACATGTTTGGATGCACTCTAAGTATGTTTCGACACACTCTAAACATGTTTGGATGCACTCTAAGTATGTTTCGACGCACTCTAAACATGTTAGGATGCACTCTAAACTTGTTTAGACGAACTCTAAACATGTTTCGACGCACTCTAAAAATGTTTTAATGCACTCTAAACATGTTAGGATGCACTCTAAACGTGTTTAGATGAACTCTAAACACGTTTCGACGCACTCTAAACATGTTTCGACGAACTCTATACATCTTTTGTTGCACTCTAAACATGTTTGGATGCAATCTTATTATGTTTCGACGCACTCTAAACATGTTTGGATGCGTTCTAAATATGTTTCGACGAACTCTAAACATCTTTTGTTACACTCTAAACATGTTTCGATGCACTCTAAAACATGTTTCGACGCACTCTAAACATGTTTCGATGCACTCTAAATATGTTTCGATGCACTCTAAAACATGTTTCGACGCACTCTAAACATGTTTCGATACACTTTAAACGTGTTTGGATGCACTCTAAACGTGTTTATACGAACTCTAAACGTGTTTCGATGTTCTCTTAGTATATTTCGACGTACTCTAAATAAGTTTAGATGCACTATAAGTATGTTTTGATGCACTCTAAAAATGTTTGGATGCACTTTAAGTATTTTTTGACGCACTCTAAACGTGTTTTGACGAACTCTAAACATCTTTTTTTGCACTCTAAACAAGTTTTGACGCACTCTAAACTTGTTTCTACGCACTCTAAACATGTTAGGATGCACTCTAAACGTGTTTGGAGGCACTAGATGTGTTTGGACGCACTCTAAACGTGTTTGGACGTACTCTAAACATGTTTTGTAGAATTCTAAACATGTTTATATGAATTTTAAACATGTTTCGATGTACTCTAAATATAATTTGACGCACTCTAAAAATGTTTCGACCCACTCTAAACATGTTTGGATGCAATCTAAAAGTGTTTGGACGCACTCTAAACGTGTTTGGACGTACTCTAAACGTGTTTGGACGCAGTCTAAATTAAATATGTTTGGATGCACTCTTAACATGTTTCGACGCACTCTAAAAATGTTTCGGTGCTCTCTAAACATGTTTGGATGCACTCTAAGAATTTTTTGACGCACTCTAAACATGTTTGGATGCACTCTAAATGTCTATGGACGCACTCTAAACGTGTTTTGGCTGCACTCTAAACATGTTTAGACGAACTCTAAACATTTTTCGACGCACTCTAAAAATGTTTTAATGCACTCTAAACATGTTTAGATGCATTCCAAACATGTTTAGACGAACTCTAAATATGTTTTGAGACACTCTAAATATGTTTTGACGCACTGTAAAAATGAGTCGATTCACTCTAAACATGTTTGGATGCACTCCAAAAGTGTTTGGACGCACTCTAAACGTGTTTGGACGCA
>NW_010966828.1:49181-51029 GCF_000463585.1 Tarenaya hassleriana | reverse complement strand
GCACTCTAAACATGTTTGGATGCACTCTTATTATGTTTCGACGCACTCTAAACATGTTTCGACGAACTCTAAACATCTTTTGTTGCACTCTAAACGTGTTTGGATGCACTCTTATTATGTTTCGACGCACTCTAAACATGTTTGGATGCGTTCTAAATATGTTTCGACGAACTCTAAACATCTTTTGTTGCACTCTAAACGTGTTTCGATGCTCTCTAATTATACGAATTTTAAACATGTTTCGACGAATTTTAAACATGTTTCGACGAACTCTAAATATACTTTGACGCACTCTAAAAATGTTTCGACGCACTCTAAACATGTTTGGATGCAATCTAAAAGTGTTTGGACGCACTCTAAACGTGTTTGGACGCACTCTAAACAGGTTTGGACGTACTCTAAATATGTTTGGATGACTCTTAACATGTTTCGACGCACTCTAAAAATGTTTCGATGCTCTCTAAACATGTTTTGACGCACTCTAAACATGTTTGGATGCACTGTAAATGTCTTTGGACGCACTCTAAACATGTTTTGTTGCACTCTAAACATGTTTAGACGAACCCTAAACATGTTTTGACGCACTCTAAAAATGTTTTAATGCATTTTAAACATGTTTAGATGCACTCCAAACAAGTTTAGACGAACTCTAAACATGTTTTGAGGCACTTTAAATATGTTTTGACGCACTGTTAAAATGTGTCGATTCACTCTAAACATGTTTGGATGCACTCCAAAAGTGTTTGGACACACTCTAAACGTGTTTTGACGCAGTCTAAACGTGTTTCGATGCTCTCTAAGTATATTTCGATGCACTCCAAACATGTTTGGATGCACTCTAAGTATGTTTCGATGCACTATGTAACTTAATCAAGATATTATATATGTTTGATTGAGTGGGAGCTTCGGGATTGGGATTGCATAATCGATTGGATTATCCATTCGGATTATGATCAATCGTTGCACAGATCTAGGAGCTCTACCAGTAAAGCACTTGTCAAGGCATCGATCGTACGTGTCATGGGCCATGCCTAAGCTGGGTGTGCCAATAATCTTGGTGAGGCAAGATGGAGAAATGGTGGTTCTCATAGCTTGAAAGTAGATGCTTGATCTAAGTGTGGTTTCGAAAATCCCTTATTTATGTAATGTTAAGTGTGTACCTCCCATTACTAAAGCGCCTGTCAAGGCATCGATCGTCTGTAACACGAGTCATGTCAAAGCTGAGCGTGCCGGATTATCTTTGTGAGGCAGGAAGGGAAATCGTGGTCCCCACAGCTTGAACGTGGTTTACCTTAGGTTGAGTTATCAAGTTTTGACTTGAGACTTAACGGTACAGATGAGACGAGTATGCAATGATATTTGATATCATAGTCTCATAAAAGGATCTGAAAGTCACATTGGATGTGATTGACATTAGATGTCTAGATGAGATGAGTATGCAATGATATTTGATATCATAGTCTCATAAAAGGATCTGAGAGTCACATTGGATGTGATTGACATTAGATGTCTACCTAAATAGCGTAAGGCTGAGTGTAACAACTCATTCTTATGTCAAATACGGATCTTAGTCCCATATAGAGAATTATTATAGGGTTATTTTTCTGTATGGGAATATAGCTCGTTTTTGCATCTATGTTATCATTGTTTGATGATGGACTAGCTGGTAGTAAATCATAGATATGTAGACACTGATTGATGATGGACTAGCTGGTAGTTGATCATTAATAGAATCTGCATTTGTTTTGTATGTTCTGATTGTCTTTTTTGTAGGACATGGCGTCAACCGATGGCGTACCGAGTTTGACGATGCGATCTATCCTTGAGAAGGATAAGCTGACCGGGACG
>NW_010966828.1:48151-48756 GCF_000463585.1 Tarenaya hassleriana | reverse complement strand
GTGCTTGTTGTTGAGAAAAGCTCCAGCAAGAAGCGGCGGGGTAAAGCCAAGAAGACGGTGGCGAAAAAGGCAAAAGTTGCCTTTACGCCTAAGCCTAAGCCCGATAAGGGTGACTGTCATTACTGCGGAGTGTCTGGACACTGGAAGCGTAATTGTCACCTTTACTTGGAGGATCTGAAGGACAAGAAGCTTGGTGAAGCTCCTGCCTCAGATATCCACGTTATAGAGGCTAACATCTGTATTATATCTTCATGGGTATTACATACCGGAAGTGCCTCACACATTTGTGGAAATGTGCAGGGACTAAGAAGAAGTAGGATGCTAGCTAAGGGAGAAGCGGATCTACGCGTCGGAAATGGAGCAACAGTTGCTGCATTGTGTGTTGGCGTTTACGATTTGTATCTTCCTTCCGGACTTATTTTAGAACTTAGTAATTGTTACTATGTTCCTGCGATTAGCAGAAACATTATTTCTATTTCATGTCTGGATTTGGATGGTTTTCGATTTGTGATTGAGAACTCGAGTTTGATGATTTATCGAGACGATATTTACTATGGTAATGGTTATCTAGTTAATGGTTTATACGTCTTGAATGATCAGCCTTC
>NW_010966828.1:44918-47607 GCF_000463585.1 Tarenaya hassleriana | reverse complement strand
TATATGAGCCAAGAGTTCACTGATTATCTGGTTGATTGTGGTATTGTATCACAATTAACTCCTCCTAGAACGCCACAATGGAACGGCGTGTCTGAACGGAGGAACCGAACACTGTTAGACATGGTTCGGTCAATGATGAGTCAGACAGATCTTCCGAAGTCCTTTTGGGGCTATGCTTTAGAGACCGCTGGATACCTACTGAACAAGAGTCCAACGAAGTCGGCTGAAACGACGCCATATGAGATATGAACGGGGAAGCGTCCGCGTTGTCGTTTGTCAGAATTTGGGGTTGCGACGCTTATGTGAAGCGTCAGATGACTGATAAGTTATCCTCCAAATCTGATAAGTGTTTATTTGTAGGCTACCCTAAGGAAACTAAGGGTTACTACTTCTATATTCCGGCAGAGAACAAGGTGTTCATTGCCAGGAATGCGACTTTTATGGAGCGAGAGTTCCTCTCCAAAAGAGTCAGTGGGAGTAGGATCGAACTTGAGGAAGTTCGAGAGCAGCAAGTAGACGTTGAGCCGAGTGAACAAGTTGAAGAAGTTCAACCTGTTTCACTGCCAGTTGAGACTCAACCTTCGACGAGTGAACCTCGGAGATCAGGCAGGATTCGCCAAGAGCCAGCGAGATATGGATTTCTCGTGACTGGGAATGAGGAACTCATGTTATTAGAACATGACGAGCCTACCACATACTCAGAGGCTATGGCGAGTCCGGATTCCGAGAAATGGCGCGAGGCTATGAAGTCCGAGATGCAATCCATGTCAGACAACCAAGTATGGACTTTGGTTGATGCATCTGAAGGGATAAAACCCATCGGATGCAAATGGATCTTCAAGAAGAAGACATACATGGATGGCAACGTGCACACGTATAAGGCATGACTTGTGGCGAAGGGATTCCGTCAGATTCATGGTATTAACTATGATGAGACATTTTCGCCCGTAGTTATGCTGAAGTCCATCAGGATCCTACTTGCCATAGCTGCATATTACGACTATGAGATATGGCAAATGGATGTCAAGACCGCGTTCCTTAACGGGAACTTGACCGAGGATGTGCACATGACACAACCCGAAGGTTTTGTCGATCCAAGGAACCCGAGGATGGTGTGCAAGCTTCAGAGGTCCATTTATGGACTGAAGCAGGCTTCGAGGAGCTGGAACCTTCGCTTTGATGAGACAATCAAAAAGTTTGGTTTCTCACAAAACGAAGACGAGCCATGTGTTTACAAGAAGGTTAGTGGGAGCACAGTAGTTTTTCTGGTGCTGTATGTGGATGACATTCTCCTTATAGGGAATGATGTTCCTACCTTGCAAGACGTTAAGTCTTGGCTAGGAACGCAGTTTTCTATGAAGGACCTAGGAGAAGCGGCCTATATTCTAGGCATAAAGATCTATAGAGATAGATCGAGGCGTCTTCTAGGATTGTGTCAGAGTACTTACATCGATAAGGTCTTGAAACGGTTCAAGATGTAAGATTCCAAGAAAGGAACCTTACCGATGAGCAGTGGCACAGTTCTCTGCAAGAGTCAGTGTCCTACGATACCTGATGAGCGAGACGCATGGATCGGATTCCATATGCTTCGGCAATTGGATCCATCATGTATCTCATGCTTTGTACTCGACCGGATGTATCCTACGTGTTGAGCATTACGAGTAGATATCAGTCAGATCCAGGTGAGTCCCACTGGATCGCCGTCAAGAACATCCTGAAGTACTTGAGAAGGACTAAGGATGTATTCTTGGTATACGGTGGGTCGGAAGACGAGCTCGCTGTAAGAGGTTACACTGATGCTAGTTTTCAGTCAGACTCGGATGACTACAGATCGCAGTCTAGCTATGTTTTCTGCTTGAACGGAGACGCTGTTAGCTGGAAGAGTTCCAAGCAGGCGACCGTTGCAGATTCTACTACAGAAGCTGAGTATATTGCAGCGTCGGACGCAACAAAGGAAGCTGTTTGGATCAGGAAGTTTGTTGGTGACTTGGGTGTCATTCCTAGTGCTGATAGCCCCATTGCTCTGTATTGTGACAACAATGGAACGATCGCACAAGCGAAAGAACCCAGATCCCATCAACGATCCAAACACATACTCAGACGGTTTCACCTTATCAGGGAGATCATAGACCGAGGAGACGTGCACATTTGCAGGGTGTCGACAGATGACAACATTGCCGATCCGTTGACGAAGCCTCTCCGTTCGTCAAAGCATGAGGGTCATGTTAGGGATATAGGCATTAGATGTTTAGCAGTTCATGATTAGAGCAAGTGGGAGATTGTTGGTTTAGTGCTCTATGATGTACTGTTTATGAGCTTTATTTAGATACATTTGATGTATCACTTTCTATGGTTTATGAGAGTATTTGATTCATTACATGTTCTTGCATACTAGATGTGTTATGAAATCCATGTATCATTATGGATGATACTTAACTCCCTAGTCTTGTGTCATTATGGGAATGATGACATAATAAGACTAGTATGATGTGTGATTGATGATCATATAGATGATCATAAGTATTTGGATACGATCACAGTCATAGGTATTCGTTGGAGAACGGAATACTGGATTGACCCGCATGAGATTGTCACATGGACTAGCGTCATGACTGGAATCTCAAAATGGCGGTTCCATGATTAGATCCTAAGATCTGAGATATCTACGGAATCCAATATGAGGAGTTGT
>NW_010966828.1:40812-43526 GCF_000463585.1 Tarenaya hassleriana | reverse complement strand
GTAAAAATCTGCGATGACAATCAAACCAACATGGTTTCCACCCATGTTTTAATTGGAATGAATCAATCTCATCCATGCAATAAGGACATGCTAAACGTCCATGAGTACTCCACCCAGACAACATTCCATAAGCCGGAAAATCACTGATTGTCCACATCAACACTGCTCTCAAGTTGAAGTTCTGCCTTGTTGAAACGTCATACGCATCTTCTTCAGATGAGAAGGTCCCGGCAGTAATATCGTCAGAAATAAAAACTCTCTTTTCAAACACATTTCCGGTGGTAGATTATACGGCGACAACACAATTGGCCATAATGAATATTGTTTCCCAGACTGACCATACGGTGCAAATCCATCGGTGCATAAACACAGATAAACATTTCTCACCTCACAGGCAAAATCAGGATATAGCTGCACAAAATGCTTCCATGCCTCACCATCTGATGGATGACGCATGTTGCCTGAATCTGAAACATGTTCTCCGTGCCAACGCATCTGAGATGCTGTCTTGTGAGATTCATATAATCTCTTCAATCTGTCTGCTATCGGCAAATAAAACATCCGTTTATACGGCACTCTTTTACGTTGCACATTTTTCCTGGGTTTGAATCGATCAGCTCCACAAAATCGATAATTTGATAACTCTTTATCATCTCCAGACCAAAAAATCATGCAATTGTTCTGGCATACATCGATTTTGGTAGCCCTCATGCCTAATGATCCCATGAGTTTAGACATATTATAGAAAGAATCAGGAGCATGGTTACCTCCAGGAAGATAATCGGTCATCATCTGACATACCTCGTCCATACAATTCTCCGTCAGATTATAACTCGACTTCATGCCCATCATTCGTGCTGAAAGAGATAATTGGGATAATCCTTCTACGCACCCTTCATATATAGGTTGATTAGCTGCCTCCAACAAATCAAAAAACTTCTTTGATTCGTTGTTCGGTTCTTCATCATCTTCCCTGTTAGAACAAAACTGAGAAGGGAATGCATCTTGAACCATATCAACGTAACGGTAAGATGGCCTCCCAACAAATTTGTCGTTAATGGTAGGAACATTAACAACATCGAGCGTTTCACCGTGATAAACCCATACATAATAATTTGGAACAAAACCTCTTTTGAATACATGGTTTAGAACCACCTCTGGAGTAAGGAATTTAGTATTTTCACATCGTACACACGGACAATATATTTTACCCGTTCTTACGCACTGATTCTGACTTGTCGCAAATTGCATGAAATTCTGCAACCCCTCTTCATACTGGATGCTTAAACTGCCCGTAGATACATCAATTCTCTCGTATAACCATCGTCTAGAGTGATAAATATCACCTCCACTCGATGTCATTTTTTTTACGATTTTTTGAAGTTTGAACGAGAAGAGAGAGGAGGGAAAGATTTTACGTTGCTAATCTAGAAAACTAGCAACGAAATTTCGTTGCAACGTAAAAACCGGTTAATAGACTTCACCGTTTTGCAACGCAATTTCGTTGCTAGTTTTCTAGATTAGCAACGAAATTGCGTTGCAAAAAAGACTTACAACGCAATTTCGTTGCTACCAGAAAGCGCAATTCTGACACCGAATAATTTTTGTTGCTAATATAATTAGCAACGAAATTGTTGCTTGCTACGTAGCAACGAAATTGGAGCGTTGTAAAAGTGTTGCTAGTCGTTGTCGTTGCGTTGCAAAATCGTTGCAACATTTTCGCCCGTCAAATAACGTTGCTAATCGTTGCAAGTCGCAACGCATTTTTCGTTGCTACTTAGCAACGAAAAAAATGCGTTGCAAAGCGTTGCAAAAACGTTTGAATTCGTTGCTAAAGCGTTGCAAATTTTTTTCGTTGACAAACGTTGCTAAAGCGTTGCAAACTTAGCAACGAAAATTATTTCGTTGCAAAATCGCTGTTTTTTTGTAGTGTGGATTGTAGATAGTCAAGACGGGATTTGTACCTCTCGTAAAAGAGAGAGATATCGATGGGCCTCTCGAGTAAGCGTGACTGTAAAGTTTAAGTAAATACCATCTCTTTTTGCCTCTTCTTGAATGATTTAGCACCGGAGGTATGACGATGAGGCCCATCACCCTCGAATTTTTGGGACAGACGACTTTGTTTCGCCTTGGAACTCTTGTTCTTGAAATGGTCTGAGTTCCAATGCGAAAGAAGCTGCTGTTACAAGTCATTTGTTGCCCATTCCGGTGGCAGTCCATGCAGTTGATGACGACGTTTGGCATTGTTCATCATTTGTTTCAACCGCTGCATACCCAGCTGGTTGAACTCTTTGTAAACTTTATCGGTGTGCTTTTTTTTCCACCGAAAAGATTGCTTTAAAAGAAATTAGAGTTAGTGATTGTTTATTTTATTTAAATAAAATTTTAAAAATATAACTTACGATGAACGAATACCACCAAGAACGTTTGATGTTGTCCGGTACCACCATCCAACAGTAGTAGAGTTGAGGAAAATTTGACGTTATTATTGCTGTAAATTTTTTCCTCAAATCTTTATCGTTAACCCCGAACCTAATTATAATAACAATTTATTAATATTAACTAATAATATAATTTAAAATAAATATTGAAATAATTTAATTTATAAATTAATTACCATAACGCCACGTCTAGTTCGGGATCGATTAGCGGGACCTCGCGAGTGTCGAAAGAATTTAAAATTTCCTCTACCTCCTCCAGAGTTATATCACACT
>NW_010966828.1:28626-38241 GCF_000463585.1 Tarenaya hassleriana | reverse complement strand
TCCAAGAAAGACGCCAAGCCTAGACTGATTAGATGGGTGCTCTTGCTGCAAGAGTTCGACTTGGAAATCAGGGATAGAAAAGGTACAGAGAATGGAGTGGCCGACCATCTCTCCCGAATTGAATGCCACGAAAGGGTTCCAATCAATGACTATCTTCGGGATGATCACGTGATGGAGGTACAAGTCAGGGAGAGAGACCCGTGGTACGCAGATTTTGTTAGCTTCATTGTTAGCGAGTTTCATAACGTTCGAATAATTTCAACGGATTGCCGTTGAAATTTGTCAAACGTTATTTCCAACGGAAATCCGTTGGAATATACGTGGAAAATTTCCAACTCAAATATCCGTTGATATGCCGTTGGAAATCCGTTAGAAATGCGTTGGAATTATTCCAACGGTATACCGTTGGAAATCCGTTGGAAAAATTACAACGGATTAATCCGTTGGAAAAATCCGTTGGAATTTCGCATTTTTTTTGTAGTGGTGTTAGTGTGTGAGGATAGCTTTAATATTCCTTAGTGGTCTCGGGTCGTTACACCCACCTAGTCAAACGATGTGACTAGGGTTTTACGGCGAACCCTATGGTGTGAAGCCATATGGGTATGATTGTATCTCTGATATGTCACGAGAGGTGACATCGACCGTCACGAGATGTGACGCGTGTTGAGGCGCATATAGTCAGTCGTGTGATGTGACGACCAACGTCACGAGAGGTGACGAGCATGTGAGGCGCACCTAGTCATACGATGTGACTAGGGTTTTACGGCTAACCCTATGGTGTGAGGCCACATGGGTATGATTGTGATTGATGTATTGTATTAATGTGCATTATTATCGATGTTATGTTATTATAGAAATGGTTTTGATCGTGTATAAAATAATTAGTTGACATTGTTCTCGATGGGAACAGGAATACCGGGTTTAACCGGGTCACTCACTAAGCGGTTGTGTTTAGCCGTCGTTGATTAACCTTTTTCAGGTAACGAGGCTTACGAATAGCTATTTGGATAGCGACTGAAGAGGAGATAACATCACGTACGGATTTTATTTGTGTTAAAGTTGGGAACGATGTTTTCCCCCGCGTTGTATATTAATATCGGACGTGTGATAATTAAAGGTTGTATTAAACTATTTTGCTGCAAATTTCCGTATTTGGGATTAAATATTAACTTACGTCGTAAGCAGGGACTCCAATGTCCCACAAATCCTTCAACTCCTTAATGAGCGGCTGTAAATACATATCAAAACTCTTCTTCGGATGTTCTGGCCCAGGAATCAACAATGTCAAAAACATAAATTCTCTTTTCATGCACATCTCAGGTGGTAAGTTGTACGGAGAAAGTATAACTGGCCATAATGAATACTGCATGCCAGATTGTCCGTACGGACTAAATCCATCAGTACACAAACATAGATACACATTCCTAGGCTCAGCAGCGAATTGAGGAAATACCATGTTGAAGTTTTTCCACGCCAAAGCATCTGATGGATGTTGCATTTCTCCATCAACGGTAGAATGCGAGGCATGCCATCTCCTATGCGAAGCCGTTTGTTGTGATTCATACAAACGCTTCAATCTGTACGATACTGGCATATAGAACATCTTTTTATACGGAGTTTGTCTCTGTACATTCTTACTCGGACGGTATCTGTTAGTCCCACAGAATTTACACCTAACCAATTCTTTTTCTTCACCCCAGTACAGCATGCAACCATTTTTGCAAACATCAATCTTTTCATAAGGCATTCCCAAATTCTTCAACATAGCCTTCGTATCATAATACGATTCTGGAGCTTCGTTATTTTCAGGTAAATATTCACGCAACGTTTGACAAAATGAATCCATGCAATTTTCGGTGACATTGTAATCCGTTTTCATACTCATCAATCTTGATGCAAGAGATAAACGTGACTGACCTTCTTTACATCCTTCATAGATAGGATGATTTGCCATATCCAACATGTCGAAAAACCGTTTTGTTTCGACGTTTGGCTCCTCCTGATCTTGTGATAAGTTTTGCTCAGCCAATGGCGCCCCAGGAAAAGCATCTGTCACCATTTCAACATAAGGATTTCTTACATCTTCATCTACATCATACCTCTGCTCGGCCGAGACATGTTGTCCCGTTGTGATTGTCCGAACTTCTTCTCCATGAAATCGCCAAATATAATAATCTTCGACAAATCCCCTTCGAAATAGATGTTTACAAACATCTTCTGGCCTGCGATATTTAAAATTGCGACAACTTGTACATGGACATAGCATTTTTCCACGTTCTTGACACAACGGCTGCATAGAAGCAAAATTCATAAACTGTTCCAAACCGTTAATGAATTCTTGCGTTACCTCTTTTGTAATCGAATCAACTCTTTCGTATATCCACTGTCGGGACGAACGAATATTCGGATTTGTTGAAGATGTCATTTTTAGGAGAATTTTTGGTAAAAGAATAGTATAAGAGTGATTTAGAGAGTGGTTTGGGCGAATTATGGCCGGGTGCTTTAAATAGAGAAACTTTCCAACGGATATCCGTTGGAAATCCGTTGAAAAGTTCGTTACCGTTACACTTACCAACGGATATCCGTTGGAATATTTCGAACGTTATAACGTTCGACTATTTCCAACGGATATCCGTCGGAATTATTGCCGCGTTTCATAACGTTCGAATAATTTCAACGGATTGCCGTTGAAATTTGTCAAACGTTATTTCCAACGGAAATCCGTTGGAATATACGTGGAAAATTTCCAACTCAAATATCCGTTGATATGCCGTTGGAAATCCGTTAGAAATGCGTTGGAATTATTCCAACGGTATACCGTTGGAAATCCGTTGGAAAAATTACAACGGATTAATCCGTTGGAAAAATCCGTTGGAATTTCGCATTTTTTTTGTAGTGGTGTTAGTGTGTGAGGATAGCTTTAATATTCCTTAGTGGTCTCGGGTCGTTACACCCACCTAGTCAAACGATGTGACTAGGGTTTTACGGCGAACCCTATGGTGTGAAGCCATATGGGTATGATTGTATCTCTGATATGTCACGAGAGGTGACATCGACCGTCACGAGATGTGACGCGTGTTGAGGCGCATATAGTCAGTCGTGTGATGTGACGACCAACGTCACGAGAGGTGACGAGCATGTGAGGCGCACCTAGTCATACGATGTGACTAGGGTTTTACGGCTAACCCTATGGTGTGAGGCCACATGGGTATGATTGTGATTGATGTATTGTATTAATGTGCATTATTATCGATGTTATGTTATTATAGAAATGGTTTTGATCGTGTATAAAATAATTAGTTGACATTGTTCTCGATGGGAACAGGAATACCGGGTTTAACCGGGTCACTCACTAAGCGGTTGTGTTTAGCCGTCGTTGATTAACCTTTTTCAGGTAACGAGGCTTACGAATAGCTATTTGGATAGCGACTGAAGAGGAGATAACATCACGTACGGATTTTATTTGTGTTAAAGTTGGGAACGATGTTTTCCCCCGCGTTGTATATTAATATCGGACGTGTGATAATTAAAGGTTGTATTAAACTATTTTGCTGCAAATTTCCGTATTTGGGATTAAATATTATTTTATTGGTTTTAGTACATGTGACGCATCATGTTCACGAGAATCAGAATACGGGTGTCACAGAGTTCCAAGAAAAACCTGACTGGAATCACTTACCTTTTGACTCTGCATGCATCGTCGAAGATCCGTTGCCGAGATCACCTTACAAGTCGTTTTTGTCTTCTCTCTTTCTCAAGTCTGCAACGTCTGAGAGCGAGCGCGACGTCCCTAGGGTTTCATTAACCCTTTCTCCAAAATGCATTGTT
The DNA here is from genome assembly GCF_000463585.1 of Tarenaya hassleriana. Taxonomy (NCBI): domain Eukaryota; kingdom Viridiplantae; phylum Streptophyta; class Magnoliopsida; order Brassicales; family Cleomaceae; genus Tarenaya; species Tarenaya hassleriana. The sequence continues at coordinate 34,413 of NW_010966828.1, read as the reverse complement.
TCACCCGATCGAATTCTTCTTCTGGATCAGAGGATCTCTATTTTCTTCACCAAAACATTAGGACTAAGTCCACAAGCCCAACAATAATCATAATTTAGAGTTAGATTATGATACCAAGTAATATGAACCTATATCAATTACTCTAAATAGGGTGTGTGAAATCGCAACCCAAAATTTATACAAAGTAGAAATTTTGGTATAAAGATTGTATTCTAATACTCAAAATGAAATAACAAACTTTAGTATAGTAAAAACACAACAAAAGGAGTAACGTCATGGATAAATTTCACAATTGAAAAAAACAGAGAACAGAGGAATGCGAAAAATGAACTGATAACTTTATTTCTGATGAATGAACAACATATATACAAGCCTCTTTCTAACTAACTCCAACCCGTACAATGAACGTCGTCGTATTCTCGGCATTATTCGAAGAGAGTTAGTTATGCTGACGTGGCATAAGTGATAATACGCTCGCCTCCAGTCTGTGTCGGAGAAAACAGATTTGAAATATGCAACTTAGCCATCAGATTTGAAAACACCGCAGGCTGTAAAGGCTTTGTAAACATGTCAGCAATCTGTTCTTCAGATTTAACATGCATTAGCTTCAAAAATCCTTCTCGCAACTTGTCTCGAACCAGGTGACAATCAATATCAATATGTTTTGTTCTTTCGTGAAAGACCGGATTTGAAGCTATGTGAATCGCAGACTTGCTATCGCAGAATAGATTGATTGGATCAGCAACTGTTACCTGAAGATCTCGGAGAAGGTGAGTGAGCCAAATGAGTTCACAAGTAGCATTAGCTAGAGCTCGATATTCAGCTTCTGCCGAACTCCTGGAAACGGTTGCCTGTTTCTTTGATTTCCATGATAGAAGTGAATCACCAAGAATTACGCAAAACCCAGAAATCGATCTTCTTGTGTCTGCACACGATGCCCAATCTGCATCAGCAAATGCCTGAAGTTTCAAATCTGATTTCGCCGAAAAAAATATACCTTGTCCTGGGTTATTCTTCAAATACTTGACTACCCTGTTTGCTGCCTTCATGTGCTCAGATGTTGGTGATGACAAGTATTGACTTAACTTGTTGACTGCAAACGAAATGTCTGGCCTTGTGATAGTCAAATATACCAATCTGCCAATCAACCGTCGATAAGGAGTGACATCTTCTAACGGTGTTCCAGAATCTTTGCGCAATTGAATGTTGGCATCCATCGGTGTTGAGACAGGCTTACACCCAAGTAAACCAGAATCATTCATCAACTCGAGGCAATATTTTCTCTGACACACAGATATTCCTGAACTAGCTCGAGCAATCTCCAAGCCCAAAAAATACTTCAGGGGACCATAGTCCTTGATGTGAAACTGTGATCTTAACAATGCTTTCAACTGATATGGTCTGCCTGAGATTGTCGAAATCCATTTCAGCACACTTGCAAATTTGTGATACCACTGCCTCGAAGCTTGACGCAGCCCATAAAGTGACTTTTGTAATCGACAGACAGCTCGTGGAGGTAAAGATGAATTCTGATCCGAGGTGTATCCAGGCGGCAAAGACATATAAATATCTTCTTCTAGATCTCCATGTAGAAAAGCATTTGTGACATCCATTTGCGTAAGTGACCAATTGTTAACAGCTGCCATTGCCAGAAGTAGCTTCACTGTCACCAGCTTTGCCACTGGAGAGAAAGTATCTATAAAATCCACTCCCTCCTGTTGAGTATACCCTTTGGCCACTAACCGAGCCTTATATCGGTCGACAGTTCCATCCGGATTCCGCTTGATTTTGAAGACCCACTTGCATCCAACAGTTTGTTTATGCTCTGGTAAGCTGACTACAGACCAGGTTCCATTCCCTACTAAGGCTTTGAGTTCAGTGTTCATTGCTTCACGCCATTTTTCAGATGTAACAGCTGATAACTCCTAATTCTCTCTATATTTCCTGGACGTTTTTATAGGATTTACATGAGGATCATGTTCATTTGTAGGCATTATAGGCGCGTTAGGCTACGGAACTCGGTTTGGTTGTGTTTTTATTGGATTACAGGTCTTGGATGAGATTTGGACCAAGATGGAAGCAATTTGGAGCTAAAAGGATGGAATACATCAAGAACTTCCTGTCCTGACTCGGCCAGAGTCAACCATGGAAAGTGGGCCGAGTCAACACGCTGAAAATGGCCCAATTCAAGCCTGTTACGAGGAGTCTGAGTCAGAACGTCCGAGTCAGACTACCCCGAGTCAACATGCCCGAGTCAGAACGTCCGAGTCAGAAGATTGGGCTGGGCCGAATTTATGTCTCGTTTTGACTCGGTCGAGTCAGAGTACTGACTCGGTCCGAGTCAAAACCCAGAAAAAACCCAGATTCGAATTTTCAGAGTTTGATCGGGAATAGAACTTCGGGAGCGCCGCCTAGGGTTTATATAAAGACTCTACAGACGTCCAAAAGAGGAGAGACAGACTTTATACAGATTTTGGAGAGCTTTGGTGAGAGAAATAAGAGTTTTACGGGATTTCGGGAAGAAGAAGGAGAGTTGGAACGTGAAGATCGCTTGCTGTCGACATGAGTCTTTCTTCTCCCTCTTTTCTTTCTATTTCTAGTTTTGCTCAGTGTTTTTCCATGAACCGTGAGTAGATCCACGGCTGTGGGTTAGGGATTCGTTTGTGTTTTGGGTATGTTTGAACCCTAACTTGGTTGCGATTTGGATTTGTTTTGGTTCTATCGATTTGTGCTTTATTTGATTGGTGTTTGCTGACCCCTTGGCCAATTATTTCAGATTCTGAACTACATAGGAATATGGGTTTAGTTTCGGATCGAAATCGATAGAATAGATCGTATTATTCACATAGGAATATGGTTTGAACGATCTAGGGTTGATGATAGCGTTTTTCATACGTCTAGTTTGATGAATCACATAGGGATATGGATTTAGAAAACTTTAGATAGTGAGTTATATGCCGGGAGGCGATTTCTCTATTTTTGTTGCTTGACGATTCCCGAATACAGATTCAATATCATGATTCTCGCATGCTTAGCATATACCCATACACGCAAATACGGTCCCGACACCCACGGTCATCCTTACTTGCTAGTTTACACGTTTTTATTGCTTTGCTTCTTTATTTTCTATTCTTTTCATATACTTCCACCATCACTTTCACTTATACTTGCTTGATTTAGTCTCGATTAGGATTTAGATTTAGCTACAGGTCCTTGCGTTCGACCCCGTGTTACGCCGATCCGTATCCTTGCGGTGAGTTGGGAATCGGGTATAAATTCTAGACTCGGTACACACGTATCAGTGCATCACGAGAATCAAGAGCACATGAATCCGCTCTACGATCAGCAAACCGAGGGCGAGGCTACTTACGTTGCAGAGGAGACTTTGGGTTCTTACATTGCACCGAAGCACACCCAACTCCTATCATGCATCAACAGACCGCCCATAGACAGCTTTGAGCTACCGCCACAGTGCATCACGATGTTCAGTCAGGCGAGCTTCAGAGGGCGGCCCACAGAAGATCCCATTGCGCACTTGACTCAGTTCAAGATGCTGTGCAGATCAGTCAGAAAGGCACGAGGCATGACGATCGAAGATGTATACTTGGAGGCTTTTCCTTTTTCACTGATGGACCGGGCAAGAGATTGGCTCTACACTCTTGAGCCAAACTCGATTACGACATGGGAGGAGCTAGAGGAGGAATTCATGGCGAAATACTACTCCCCAGAGAAGACCCGAGCCGCACAGAGAGCTATACATAGCTTCACTCAGGAGAGTGACGAGAGTCTATACGATGCATGGGAGAGATTCAAAGGCTATCAGCGCCTTTGTCCACACCACGGCATGGATAAGCGACTATTGCTTTCCACGTTCATCCGCGGACTGAAAGACGATACTAGAGCATGGATTGACGCAGCTTGTGGAGGGAGTGTATATGACATTCCCTTTGACACCCTAGAGATGCAGATTGCTAAGATGGCTAAGGCAAGAGGGATGTCAGGAGAAAGCATCAGACGCTCTACAGGACGGGTAGATTTGGGTGAGTCCGCTGCTTTGAAAGCAGTCATGTCTGCTTTATCGGCGATCAAACAACATATGGGACTCAAGAATACATCTATCCCGCACAAAGTCCAGCCTGGAATGTGTCTGGTTAATCAGGCCACATCAGAAGAAGAATCGGTTGAGGACGTCAACTACATAGGAAGGAATCAATACCAGAATCCTTCACACCCCTACAACCCGAGCGCGCCTAGGAACCATCCTGGTTTGTCCTACGGAAACCCAAGCGGAGCATTGAATGCGCAGCAGCAGAGCGCTCCCAGAATCCCTCAGAATCCCCCAGGCTTCACTCAGTCACGTTTTCAGGGGCAGAATCAGGGATACGCGCAACAGAATCCTGGATACGGGCATCAGGATCAGGGTTACCGAGCGCATCAACCTGCAAAGAACGATGAAGCGGACATCAAGACGATGATTGCCCAACTGATGGCCGATCAGAAGACATCATTTACGGAGCTGAAAACCGAGATTGCAGAGCTTGCATCACAACCCTCTAGACAGCAGGGCACATTTCCTGGAAAGCCCGAACCGAATCCACGAGAGCATGTCAATGCTATTCAGCTTATAAATGGAGAGAACCTGCATGATACAGTCCCTCTGACCACGGAAAAAAGGATGAAGTCCAGATACACTGCTGAAGAGAAAGGGAAAGTCATAGATCACGAGACACCTAAGGTGCATATAGAGGAAGCCGAACCGCCTTATGTAGCTCCTCCACCTTATGTACCACCCATTCCTTTCCCTTCTCGATTGAAGAAGCATACTGAGGATACACAGCTGTCCAGATTTGTTGATATGCTTCGGAAGTTAGAGGTTAAGGTGCCTTTCTACGAGACGATACTCCAGATCCCTTCTTATGCAAAATTTTTGAAAGATATCTTGACTAAGAAGAGGGTGATTGGGAAGGAGACAGTATCCTTGAGCACAGAGATGAGCGCAGCGATTCTACGGCATGAGTTACCACGGAAGAGATCAGATCCAGGTAGCTTCTCAATTCCTTGCAAAATCGGGAACATTGAGATTGACCGTGCGTTGTGTGATCTGGGCGCCAGTGTGAGCTTGCTTCCGTTGTCCATCTACAAGAAGCTCAACATTGGAGATCTGAAGCCGACGAGGATGGCACTACAACTTGCAGATAGATCCGTCAGGTATCCTGCAGGTATTCTCGAGGACGTCCCATTGAAGGTCGGGAATTACTATGTTCCCGTTGATTTTATTGTTTTAGACATGGATGAGGACTCGAAGATACCGATTATATTAGGCCGACCGTTCTTAAACACGGCCGATGCGGTGGTTCATGTTCGTGCTGGTCGTCTTACGATGAAGATAGGTGACGAGACTGTGGAGTTCACCTTAGATCACGACATGAAGCAGCCATCCACCACCGACTCAGCGTGCTTCGTCGATGCGCACGAGATCTTGACTCAAGAAGTCTTCGATCAGTTCCGAGACATTGATCCACTTGAAATATCCCTCCTGGCATCAAAAGAGAGTATATACAGCAATTGGGAGGATATTCGGGAGCTTCTATGAGCGTTTACACCGGCACACGAGAGATGAGCATCGGCTTCCGAGAGACAACGTTGGATAGGTTCCAATTCACAGAGTGTGTGAGAGCTCCTGCGTTTGACGTGAGTTAACTTCGTTGCGAGCGAACGAATTTCGCAGAGCTAAGCCTTCTTAATCCCTCTTATTGGTTCTTTTCATACGTTATTGTCGATTTCATT
>NW_010966828.1:26129-27621 GCF_000463585.1 Tarenaya hassleriana | reverse complement strand
CGAGCAAAATCATCGCTCAAACGTCCACAAGATCCACCTCCTTTACAAGTTTGGAAACCCAAGGAAGATAGACGGCTCAAGCGTCCACGAGGTACAAAAGATGCGCTTAATGCTCAACATCTAGGGTGGCGAAAGATCGAATATCTTCGCCTCTCAGACCCTCCCATCATTTGAGCAAGATAGGTCGAGCTAATGATCTTTCTACCAAAGACTAATCTACCTAGTCATGGGACTTTTATTGCCACCTAGAACGCGTTAGAATCTCTACAACTCACCAAGTCTATTTCCGAACCTATCCTTATCTCAACTTAACCTTTTCGATCTAAGTTCTACATACCTGTATTTTTACCTTTTTGTAGGATTTTTTCTATCAAACGCACGCATCTCGGGTTTCTAGGACGTTGAAGTCGAAGGACATCGGTTTTCTCTTTTTTTTCTTTTCTTTCTTTTCCTCTTTTTTTTTTTCTTTTTGATGCGATGTCCGACCCACAACTTAGACCCGAACCATCAATCGATGCACTCATATCCTCGAACGATTTTCGTTAACGAGATTTTGACAGCGGAGTGTCGAGATGCTCTATTTTTCCAAGGCATTTGTTGAACTAGATTTCATCGATCTGATCGAAAAGGTTAAGTTGAGATAAGGATAGGTTCGGAAATAGACTTGGTGAGTTGTAGAGATTCTAACGCGTTCTAGGTGGCAATAAAAGTCCCATGACTAGGTAGATTAGTCTTTGGTAGAAAGATCATAGTAGACCGGTTTGGGTACGATTCACAGGAAGCTAGCATTAGACGGATGTTTCACTTTTGAGTTTCATGAGGATGCTATTTGATGTTCGTCATCCCTGTTTTGCAGATTTTACTCCTTCGTTCTTTACTCGAGGACGAGCAAAGGTTTAAGTCTGGGGGGATTTGATAACTCCTAATTCTCTCTATATTTCCTGAACGTTTTTATAGGATTTATATGAGGTTCATGTTCATTTGTAGGCATTATTGGCGCGTTAGGCCACAAAACTCGGTTTGGTTGTGTTTTTATAGGATTACAGGTCTCGGATGCGATTTGGAGCAAGACGGGAGCAATCTGGAGCTAAAATACAGGTCTTGGATGAGATTTGGACCAAGATGGAAGCAATTTGGAGCTAAAAGGATGGAATACATCAAGAACTTCCTGTCCTGACTCGGCCAGAGTCAACCATGGAAAGTGGGCCGAGTCAACACGCTGAAAATGGCCCAATTCAAGCCTGTTACGAGGAGTCCGAGTCAGAACGTCCGAGTCAGACTACCCCGAGTCAACATGCCCGAGTCAGAACGTCAATGGGCTGGGCTGAATTCTTAATAATCTCGTTTTGACTCGGTCGAGTCAGAGTACTGACTCGGTCCGAGTCAAAACCCAGAAAAAGCTCAGATTCGAATTTTCAGAGTTTGATCGGGAATAGAACTTCGGGAGCGCCGCCTAGGGTTTATATAAAGACTCTACAGACGTCCAAAAGAG
>NW_010966828.1:2612-26085 GCF_000463585.1 Tarenaya hassleriana | reverse complement strand
ACAGACTTTTGGAGAGCTTTGGTGAGAGAAATAGGAGTTTTACGGGATTTCGGGAAGAAGAAGGAGAGTTGGAACGTGAAGATCGCTTGTTGTCGACATGAGTCTTTCTTCTCCCTCTTTTCTTTCTGTTTCTAGTTTTTCTCAGTGTTTTTCCATGAACCGTGAGTAGATCCACGGCTGTGGGTTAGGGATTCGTTTGTGTTTTGGGTATGTTTGTACCCTAACTTGGTTGCGATTTGGATTTGTTTCGGTTTTATCGATTTGTGCTTTATTGGATTGGTGTTTGCTGACCCCTTGGCCAATTATTTCAGATTCTGAACTACATAGGAATATGGGTTTAGTTTCGGATCAAAATCGATAGAGTAGATTGTATTATTCACATAGGAATATGGTTTGATCGATCTAGGATTGATGATAGTGTTCTTCATGCATCTAGTTTGATAAATCACATAGGGATATGGATTTAGAGAACTTTAGATAGTGAGTTATATGTCGGGAGGTGATTTCTCTATCTTTGTTGCTTGACGATTCCCGAATACAGATTCAATATCGTGATTCTCGCATGCTTACCATATACCCATACACGCGAATACGGTCCCGACACCCACGGTCATCTTAGAGTGCTAGTTTACACATTCTTATTGCTTTGCTTCTTTGTTTTCTATTCTTTCCATATACTTCCACCATCACTTTCACTTCTACTTGCTTTGATTTAGTCTCGATTAGATTTAGATTTAGCTACCGGTCCTTGCGTTCGACCCCGTGTTACGACGATCCGTATCCTTGCGGTGAGTTGTGAATCGGGTTATAAATTCTAGACTCGGTACACACGTATCAACAGCCTCTTTATAGGTTCGAGGTTCTGTTTCGGTAGTAGTGTTTAGGACAAAGGTTTTATAGAATGGATTAAGATTGTCATATGTCAGGTAGGATGATATAGGGAATGAAGTGGAGGGTTTAGAGGAGTCATCAAACTGATAACAATGATAATCCTCCAAGTATTTTGGTTGTTTGGTTGCTCTTTGAGGTCGTTCAGAAGGGATGGGTATATCTGGTTCAGAGGAAATGAAAATATTTGGTTCAGGTAACTCTGATTCAACAACATGATCAGAAGGTAAAGGTGTATTATGTTCATGAGGATCGGGATTATGAGGTTCAGCTTGAAAATGTTCAGGATTTGGTTGGTCAACAGGTTCAGATATAGGTGTATTATGAAAGGGTAAGACTGTCGAAGGAAACAAATTGTTTTGATCAGAATGATCTTTAGCTAGGAAAGGAAAAATATCCTCATGAAAAGTAACATGGCGAGAGATAACAATCAGTCCAATATTGCAAAGGAATATTAGACTGGAAAAACAAAGACCTTGCCACATTCAGAATATGTTGGTGCTTCCTCTCCACCACGGAGTTCTGCTGGGAGTATATGGACACGAATAATAGTGCAATAACCCTTTTTCTTTGAAGAATTATGTAAACTCTGGTGCATTATCAGATCGAATGGCCTTCACCTTTACTGTAAATTGCCTTTCAACAAGCGAGATAAACTGAGGAATTATAGCCTTTACTTCACTTTTCTGTCTTAACATGTACACCCAAGTAGTTCTAGAATGATCATCAACAATTGTCACAAAGTATTTGTATCCATCAATAGAAACAACTGAAAAAGGACCCCAAATGTTTATATGTAAAAGATCGAATATGGAAGAGGCTACATGATTGTTAGAGACAAAAGGAAGATGCCTCTGCTTTGCCAAATGGCATGTATTGCAGTGCGTTGGTTCAGTTATTTTGCTAAGGTTGAGAATAGAAGAGAGGTTCTTTATTTTCTGGATGGATGGATGTCCAAGCCTCCTATGCCAGACTGTGAAGTCAACACGGAGAGCATTGCACATCTGAGTTTGAGGTGTGGGTGTGAAAGAGTCTGAATTGAGAAGGTACAGACCACAATGCAGGTCAGCCTTCCCAATCTTCAAGCCCGGAATAGATGCCTGGAGGATACAAGACGTGGGGGTAAAAGAAAGATTAAAATTGTTATGAGATAAAAGGGCAGAAACATTGAGGATGTTAAAAGAAAAAGATGGAACAAGTAAGACATTTTGTAAGACTATGTGTTGATTGATCATTGCTTTCCCTGCTTGAGTGACTGTTAGTCGAGATCCATTAGGTAGACTAATAGAAACAGGAGAAATAGTTCGTATATCATGCATCAGAGAGCTATGGGCACAAACATGAGTTGTGGCTCCTGAGTCTATTATCCAAGTATCATTGGTATCTTTCATATGTATATCAGCTGAAACAGAGGATAGAATCAGATGATTACCAGAGGAAGTGACGTTTTCTGGAGCACCATTTTCTGTGATACTTGGGCTAGAGATGTTTAGAGCAGCCCCAAGCTTGTAGAAAAGCTGATGAAGTTGTTGAGTTGACAATGCTCCAACATCAGAGACCTGATTCTGATCCATAACTGGTTCAGTAATCACATTTGCAATGGTTCCTTTGTTCTGAAAGTTGTTCTTTCCTTGTGGCGTAAATGTCTTCTGAACAGGCACTGAATTTTGAGACTGAGGATTCCGAGGAATGTATCCTGGTGGATATCCATGCAACTTGTAGCATTTGTGTACTGTGTGACCATAAAGGCCACAGTGAGTACATAAGGGACGCTGACGAGGCTTGTAAAAACCTCCCGCAACTGCTGCAACATTCTCGGTATGTTGAGGTTGAACAGGGGTTTGAAATACTGATGTATCAGTAAGAATTGGATTCTTGATCATCTTTTGCTGTTCATGTTTTACAACAATACCAGAAGCTTTCGCAAGATTTGGTAAAGGATCCATAAGGATGATATGATCACGAACAGGTTCAAAGACGTCATTCAGTCCACAGAGAAACTGAAACACAAAATCTTCTTCAAACAAATCTCTCCACTTTTTATCAACTCCGCAAGAACATGTTCCACATGAACATATTGGAGAAGTCTGAACCGATTTTAATTCTTCCCAGATAGTTACCAATTTTGTGTAGTATGTAGAAACGTCATCATGACCTTGACGAAGAGAATTCAACTTTTGTTCGATGCGATATCGACGAGAAACATCAGCTTGTTGAAAACGATTTAGCAGATTCTTCCACATATCATTCGCTTTCTTGAAGTAAAGTAGACTTTCAGCAATTTGTTCAGAAACGGAATTCATGATCCAGGAACATACCATAAAGTTGTTCTTCTTCCATAGCTTGGATTCTGGATCTGAATCCGGCGGTTGAGCAAGTGTCCCGTCAATGAAACCAAGTTTATTGCGTCCTTCTAAAGCCATCGAGAAGGAGAGATTCATGAATTGAAATTGTTGCAGCCGGTTAGGCGATGAGAAGCCAGAACGGAGTTCGTCTGATCAGTGGAGCTGAGATAATACGGACTGAAGCAATCCGTCACACTCGGAATTGAGGAAGAAGACGCGGCAGCCATTGTACCGGGAAAACACCAAGAAATTTCTCGGGAAAATCAAGGAAAGAACGAATCGAGAAAAGAAACTCACAAGGGCTCTGATACCATTTCACAATTGAAAAAAACAGAGAACAAAGGAATGCGAAAAATGAACTGATAACTTTATTTCTGATGAATGAACAACATATATACAAGCCTCTTTCTAACTAACTCCAATCCGTACAATGAATGTCGTCGTATTCTCGGTATTATTCGAAGAGAGTTAGTTATGCTGACGTGGCATAAGTGATAATAATAAAAATCGGATAAATTCATAAAGTTCTCAAAAAACTCGATAAAAATACTCTTAATATTCACTTGTATATGTTTGAATGATATATATTACAAATAAGAATTGAGATGTTTTAACTTAAACAAAGAAGAGACACACTAAATGTTGAATAAAGATAATTTATTGAAATTTTTTATTCTTGATTGGTCAGCGTCTATACATTTTGAAAATTGATTGACAGTTATGACTTTTCATTACCATTATTTTTTATTTTTGTATTTTGATCGGAAAATAGATATTTTGTTTCACGTTTATAACATCTCCTCTCTCGAATTTCAAGAAATTTTATAGACTTGAAATTTGAGTCTTTTAAGATGGTTTGGACTTGAAATTGGCATCATTCTCTCGCAAGAGAACTTCCTCAAATACAAATCGATATAAATGATAAATGCAAATAGAATTAAAAAATTTTAGAAGGTCCAAATTAGGCAAGGGCCCAAAAGTAATACGGCCCAATTAAAGTTAGGGCACAATTCGCTCCTCCGTCTTTTTCCCCAATTGGATCAGACCAGCGGGATCGAGGCACCAAGTTAATCCGCCGGTAGGGCGCGTGAGTTGAATTCTGTTCTTGAGGTACGGTTTTGAATGAAGGGATTTATTGCACTGATTCATGCGGGTTTTGATCGTTGGATGTCACATTTGTTCATCGATTTGAAGTTCTGTTGATTTGATTCAGGGGTCCCTATGGATATCGATGTCGGACCGGTTGATCCGTCCGTTCTATACGAGCAAGATCTCCACGTTTCTTCTGCTGTCTGGGAAGGACAGGTTTCGTTTTTCCTAAACCACTGTCTGAAAATTTTATAATTCCACTGTATCTTCTCAGTTGACGTAATCGGAGATGTGCGAGTTTAATTAGGTTTGAACAATGTTTTCTAGGAACGGGGCTTACTCCGGTGTCAAGAACACACTTCATTGCTTCACCAGTGGAAGCTCACTGATGAACAAGTTAAGCTAGTGGACAAAGCCGGGTTCGGTTACTTCAGGAGAATTGGTCCGATGAGTCTGAACAATTCGCTGATCTCTGCGCTTGTCGAGCGGTGGAGGAGAGAAACTAACACCTTTCACCTTTCGTTGGGCGAGATGACGATAACCATGGACGAGGTTGCCTTGGTGCTCGGTCTGGAGATTGATGGTGAGCCTGTCGTTGGTGCTAAGGTAGGAGATGAAGCCGCCCTGGATATTTGTGGAAGGCTGTTGGGAAAAGTACCATCTGCTGCTAATAAGGAAGTGAATTGTTCGCGGGTGAAGCTTAATTGGCTGAAAAAGACGTTTTCCGAGTGCCCGGAAGATGCATCGGCTGAACAAGTGAAATGCCATACACGAGCTTATCTGTTGTACCTTATCGGCAGTACGATTTTTGCTACAACTGATGGTGATAAGGTTTCTGTGAAGTACTTGCCTTTGTTTGAAGACTTTGATAAAGCCGGGAGATATGCATGGGGAGCAGCAGCTTTGGCTTGCTTGTACCGAGCTCTCGGCAATGCATCCCTCAAGTCTCAAAGCAACATTTGTGGCTGTCTGACACTGCTACAGGTTTCTCATGTGAAACTGCATTTCTTTTACTTATTTTATGTCGGTTTTATCTTGATGTCTTGGACGAAGTAACATGGTCTGCTCCTATGTGTAGTGTTGGAGTTATTTTCATTTGGATGTTGGCCGGCCAGAAGCATATGAAGTTTGCTTTCCTCTCGCTCTCTTGTGGAAAGGTAAAGGCAGCAGATCAAAAACTGACCTGACAGAGTACCGTAGAGAACTGGACGATCTTGATCCAAGCAAGGTAAATTCCATACTCATTTTCTGGGACAATTTTATTTTTACTCTTATCCACGAGTCAACCTTAACTAAACGTTATTTCTTATGATCTACCTATAGCAAGTTACTGCTCTGCTTGTTTTGTTCGATCATTGGCCTCCATTTATATGTTATAAAACCTTACGAGCATGTTATGGTATGCAGATCACATGGTGCCCATATGAAAAACTTGAGAATATCATCCCTCAACATATAAAGGCAAAGTTGGTTCTGGGAAGATCAAGAACAACACTTGTATGCTTTGAGAAAATAGAGTTGCATTTCCCAGACAGGTGTCTGAGGCAATTTGGGAAATGCCAACCAATACCCCAGAAAGTGAAACGCCGAGATAGAAAGAATCGTAGGCTTGACGATTTAGATACTTCGATGAGTCTAGCATGCGAGGAATGGGCTGAACGTCGGGACAACATCATGGACAGTCCTGCAGGTGGCTGTGTGGATGAAGGAGCTTACATGGAATGGTATGCCCGCATCAGTATCACCAAACTATACCGGGAAGCATTTCTCGAGACCCAAGTTATGAATATGGTAAAAGATCTCTTCTTCACCCCCTCCCATTTACTCTATTTCCGTCCTTTACTTCTTTCTCACAGAGGAAATTGCACAAGCAGAATCTTCCAGGGATTACATAGGATGAACTTTTTAGCATATGCAAGTGTCACCCATAGTTGAAAACTGCATCCATTCCGACATTTTGGATGAATCTTGATGAATGGCATCTGACATGACCAACGTGATTGCATCTGCACCACTTGTGGCTGAGGCGGGTGATATATATATGTGTGTGTATATCTTTGTGCAGATAGCTTGTATGAGAGAATCTGAGGAAGCAGCGGCGGGGATTTCACTGGAGAAATTGGCACCGGTGGAGAGAGAGGTGGTAGAGAGCGTGAAAGATACACTCGCGAATTACTTGACGTTCGGTGGATGGCAGGAGGCTGCGATTAACAGCGGAAACGGCTACGGGAAACGAAGGCGTCGAAATGAGCAAACTCCGGCTAATGGTAATGATATTTCACCTGTTTTTCTCGACAAAGAGACATGAAACTCTTTCCAAGTTCCTTGTCATCTTATATTTTGTAGGGTTTATATATATAATATATCAACATTAGGAAAAGAACCCTAATTTTCCAAGGAAGCAAAACTTGGATGTTGACAAACTATATGTATGTCTGCATATATATATATACACACACATTTCTTTGACTACCAAAAATTACATATCAAACGCATATTCAGTAGTAAACCTTCATTCTGCTTGCTTCTCCTTCTTCATAGCTAACTGCCCAAACCGGTTTTCGGCTTCATCTACCAGAGAATCTTCGTCCTAATCTAAAATCCGAACACTGTCTTGTCAGTTCCCCGACAACAATCCGCAGGCTGTTCTTCCTTCTCTTCTCGAGATTTTATATATATACACCCTCTATTCTCACACCTTCCATCTCTGGCTTGATCTGTTTGACTTTGACTTTGCCTTGCCTTGCCAAGCAAGTCAAGGAGGCTAATAGAGAGGAGAGAACACACATGAGTACACTGTGTCCCTCAATGTCTACCCCTCCTTAATTCCACCTGTTTTCAGTTTCTCGTCCTCGGCTTCCTTCTGTGCTTTCTTCTTCTCAAACTCAAGTTGCTTGCGGTTTTCCTCATGCGACCGTACAAATATTTTGACAAAGTTCAAAAGTGTAGAGACAACTGCAAGATTCAGACAAACAAGAAAAAGGGTTTTGTGCTTGGTTTGACATGTCGGTTACAAGACAGGAACTGCTCCCGAAAACCCCCGAATAGAGATTATAAATCGAAGATGGGAAACTTGCCAGAGAATGTACCTTGCTCAAACGGGACACGAGCTGGATCTTCTCCAAAGTAAAGAGCCAAAGCATCGGCACTTCTACCCTAAAACAAAAAAATCAACCGAAAGCACGTGTTTGTAGAGATAAGTACCATAAATCTAGTCAAAGTATAGTGGCTCGGAGAAAAAGCTAATAAAAGACATGAGAAGTGTTTTGAACTGAAGGATCATACCACAGCTGAATAGAGAGAAGCCAGTGATCTCACTTCTCCTTCAGCGAAACCGAGAAACTCTTTCAAGTTCTGACAGTGCACGAAAACTGAAACAGTTAAGGAAAAGTTCGAAACAAGAACGAGAAAACTACAGACAAAAGGCCAAGACAGTAGGTTTAGTTACCTTACGAAAATGCTCTGATATCGGACCGTCGTTTTCAGATGCATTGAATTCTTGTACAAGTTTCTCCAGCCCCTTGCTAATTGCTTGCATCTCCTCTGCCAAGTACTTTAGTTGAATCTGAAATCATGACTGTTGTTAGAGAATCACCTCCACAATATGAACATAGAGAAAGACTTAAAAGAAAAAAGAATAAATAACCTTTGATGCAGCCTCCAACCTCACCAGATCTTTCGGAAAATCAAGAAGCTCTGGAAGTTTGTCGGCAAGTACCTGAAAAATCCAAGCTTGGGTCAATAATGGCAAGAAAGCAGTAGCCGAGAGAGAGAGAGAGGGGCCTCTACCTTACAGAGATAGTGCATCAGAGTAATCTTATTGTTTCGGGCTCTCGTATCAGTGAGTTTCAGAAGACTATCCAATCGAAATCCGAGAGCAGAACCTGTGATGAATAGAAGAAATTTTTTTTTATATAAAAAAAAGATGCTTTACCAAGCGGATGAGTATGAAATAGAATCAAACTCACCCCTCACAGTCCCATGGTTCAAGGCATTGCCCAAAGAAAGTATAGTTTGCATTATCCTTTTCAGCTTAACCGAGCTCCTAACCTGGAAAATGATAACGTATGATAGAGTGATAGTGTTAAAAACAACTTGAACCTCAAGAAATATGTATGATATAATCGATCAGCTTGCCTCATCGGCTGCAGAATTTATAATGTTCAGATTTGTTCTAAGGTCAGAAACCTGCAAAAAAAAAAGAAAAAAAGAAAACCCGTAGATCGTGTAAGAGCCATATTCAATAGGAGAACAGAAGAAGGCATTTAGAAAACACGAAATCTATTCGATAGTCGTACCTGGGAGCGGAACTGTATCTTGAATGATAGTACCCTTAGTTTTGATTCCACCCGTGGAACTTTCAGTAATTCTAAAAAAAACTATCAGAAAAAGGTCAGAAAGTAGCTGTCAGTACGAAGTTTATAGATGAAAGTAAGCTCTCGTGAGGGTTTAACTCCCGACTCGAAAAGCAAATGACGATAATCATTGATCTAGACTACTAGAAACATCGGTAACTTAAACTTGGACAATATTTGATCGTGAAAATGTTTAAAAGAAACATCCAGAACATTCATAAGTAAAAAATCGGATAGAACACCAAACCAACCTGCTCACATCGGCCCAAATTCTCCTTATCTCCAGTGTAGCCCTGCAGAAGACAAACAAAAGCATTACACTTATGTGGAATGCAGTTTACATCACAAGAATGTCTGTTAACAGTGTGTGTGTGTGTGTGTGTCTATCTATATGTATGGTATTTTCAGAGAAAGGTAACTTCTTACTTCTATTTGGATGAGAAGCAAATACCTTGAGCAAATCAATTTCATCTTTCGTTGGACAAAACTTGATTAGATTGTCAGCCTGATCAACATCTAACACTGACTCGTCCAGTGCAAGAATGGAACTCTGTACGAGAAGGATATCCATATCAACATACTGTTCAAACAGCTCTTGCTTCAGACAGTGAGGGAAACTAGAATGATGCTGTATCATCTAAGAAAAACAGCTCAAGACAAAGATCTGGTCAAGAATCTGCAAGGGGATTGCTAGAGATTACCATCAAATCGGGCAAAGGAATTTTAACTTTGGAAAGCATGATCTCACAGTTGTATGCCCGTCTGAGTTCAATCTGCAAAGCTAATAGGAGAAATGAGATAATGAAACAGAGCAGCTGTCTGCTAAATTCTAACAAATATGTCAAGAGGATCCCTATTTCATGTTTCTACAAATTCACAAAATGATTTAGGATATCTTCAAAACACAACAGGTTGGCCGTATCATAACGATAAAAAAGCCAACAATTACCAGCTGCACTTTCCCAGATTTGCGTCCTGAGGCACGCCGACCCGATTTCCCACCTTTACTGCCACTGTCTAAGTTAGGAGCGGCTGCTGAGAAGAGTTTCTCAAGCTCTGAGATGTCAAACTCTGGAGCCCTGAAAATGAAAAGACGCAGTCAAATGATGACAGAGTTCACATAAGAAACATCAGAAATTTGAAAAGAAAGAAAAAAAAAACAAATAAAATATAACCATACTTAGCATCTTCATCGAGTTTCTGTGCCTCAGCCCATAAGCTTCCTTGAACTACCCTCGTAAGCTTCAACCAATGATACGGTTTCAAGTTGGTCTTTTTCGCATGACACTGACCTCTAGCATTGATCCGTGAAAACCCACTTCCCTTCAAGCCACATGGCGGTCCAGGAACTGGAGGAACGTTTCCATTACAATCCGCATGATGAGACTGAGACAAAGGTGAAGGGGCTCGTGAAGGAGGCACAGGTGGAGGTGGGGCTTTCACAACTGGATTTTTTACAGTTCCTGATACAGAACCAGAATGCAAAGTTGGTGGTGGTGGCGGCGGAGGAGGTGGAAGGCTTGTTCTGGTTACTGAATGCTTTAGAGGAGGAGGTGGTGGTGGTGGCGGCAATGCTAATGAAGACTGTCTTTTACTAGGATGTCTGGAATGTGGAGGAGGTGGTGGAGGTGGTGGAGGGGCAGATGTGTTTGTTAAGTTCTTCAGAGGTGGCAGTTGAGGAAGAGGCCGAGGCTGTGAAAGTTGTTGTCTTGGTGTAGAAGGAGGGACAGGAACCGTGTAGGAACCTGTAGCCGGAGCAGGGAAACTGTTAAACTTGGAAACTCGGTTTATCGGTAAAGAAGTCACCTGAGAAGCTAGGGATGATGAAGTAGCAGCCTCTTCCCCATCAGACGCATCATGATCATGCAATAGTGCAGTAATTCCAATGTTTGATGGAGAACTGTGATATCTGGAAATGGGCATAGGTGATACTGGCGAGATTATCTTAGAGAGAGCCGTTCTCCGGACTGAAACCTTAAGTCCATGAGGTTCAGCCTTCTCAAGGGGTGAACTCGGCGGGTCTGTGCATGGTTTATCCCATGCAACGGTATCTTTTTCTTTTCCATGAGCAGAGACAGAAGCAGGACTTCCAGACCCGTTTTCTGATATCATCAACTTGGTTTTCTCTTTAACTTTCATAAGAGCTGATTCCAACAGACTTTGTGACGGGCTTCGAGGAGAACCAGATTCCAAGCTTTCTTGAATGATATTTGCTGCTGTTATTTGGTGAAAGACATTCACCGCAACATCAGATTTTGGATCCAACCATTCAATGTCACTGAAAATTTCCTGGACTTTGGCAAATGCTTCCATGGGTATGCCATCTTGTTCCTCCATATTTGGCATACCAACAGAAACAAGGATACCACCAACATCCATCTCCGAAAATATAACCTTAACAAAAACAAAAGATGTTACCACCAATATCTTTTACTTATCCAAGAAAAAAACAAGATGAATAGTTTACCTCGGCAGTGAAACTCCTGGGAAATCGATCCATTGAGTTCCACAAAACATCAATGTCATCACGATTAAGCATTAGAACGTTTGATTTGAGAAAAGCTGTATTGAACATAACCCGAAACATCATCTCTTCTCTATGATGTTCACTATCCGAGCTAATGCATTCAAGCACTACATCACCTTGAACATGGCAATGGATGTCAATCTTTACCAGCTCGCAATCCGCCTGCAGAAACAAGTGAGAAGCTTGGATTATCTTAAAGCAGAAGTGAATAAGCAAAGGGAGCTAAGAATGATCAAGGTCACCTGGTTGCATTGGCGAACAGATTTGCTTTGTTTGGGCATAGAGAACAGAACTTTTGATGTTCGGTCTGAAGGCATAAAAGGATCTTGACCATATATCCTGAGTAAGGGTCGGCAACCACCTTCGCCATCAAAATCAGGAATCCCTCTAAAAATGACACAGTCTAGTGTAAGAGCACGATCTAGTGGAGGCCATTGTGACAGGACATTTCTTCTTGAAACATACTGAAGATATCTCAATTGTGAAGGCAGAGGATTTAGAGGGGACATCAACCGTAATAACTCACGGGGAACCAGCTTATGGATCATGTCTAGTGTTTTCTGTTCTCCACTTGACTGTTTTCGGTATAACAAGAGAGAAGCAAGCATAAAAGCCAAAACCGGCCACCCGCCTCGTTCACAATGCATCAGTAAGATATTCTGTTGGCTTAATGATAACCAATTTGAACTTGATCTAAGAAAATGATGGATCATTTCCATTGTAAGCAAAGGGCAACCTTCATAATGACGAGGATAGTCCATGACCGTCATATCGTACTCTGATAATATACTCCCTATCTGACTTTGATTATCTCCTTCACGGAAATTAAACACCATGAATGAAGCATCATGAAACTGGTCTCGTAGCTGACCGAGTATGCGTCCCACATAGACACCAAACTCGTCGTCCTCCAACATGTCTGTGCTTAAGCAGCAATCAAAGACTGGAATAAGAAACACCAAAAGGAACATACCAAGTCAAACGTCTGTAACTTTATTGCAGAATAAGTTACTATAAAGCATGTATGGATGTTTCTTCAGACCAATAACTCAAACATCATAGGATTTCACAAGAATAAGACTCAGAGATCACACAATTTTCTTGCCGATTACTGGAATATTAGGATTCTACTTAGTCTCAGAGATCAACCTGATCATATTATTGCAACTCACTGTTCCAGTGGCTAACTTCTTGGACATAATCCATGAGAGCTAACGGTAAACCGACGAATTGGATTCACAAATAGAGAAGAATTGCATTTGAAATTGAAAGGTCTAATCTTCAGATAATACTAAATCAACTCAGCAATGACCCCAATAAATATTCAAAACCAGATAAAAACCTGCACTTGGAACCCAGATCGATATGACCAAAAAAGCTACCAGAACTTGTAAAATCTTCAGCCCTCAAAACCTCAAAATTTTCTGAAACCTTAATTAAAACCCCGGAACTTCCACAGATATTAGAACAAATCCCAGAAGTACTCTAGAGAATGAGAAAGCAGAACATAAACATAATCCTAAACCTAAACCCATGATTTTTCAGTAAACTTTCCAAACATGGAATGCAGAATTTGAGCAGAACAAGTCGATTAAAACATCGAGAGATCGTACCATAAACCCTCTCCGAGATCTCCAACAACCCATCAGGTGGTTTCCTGTAGAAAAATTTTCTGAACAAAGCCATGGAGGTTCGATCAAAGGGAAGAAACCCACAACCCTATAAATGATGACCGCCACCAAAATCGACCCACATTGCAGGAACAAATATAACAAACCCAAATCACCAGAGAACAAAAGGGGAAATTTCAAGAAGAAGAAGCCATGGATTGTGTGTTTGCTGGGTCTTCAAGGAACAATCCGTGGGGTTTTGTTCCTTGTTGTTTGGTGGTTTGTCTTCACATGCACACTTCTATTTTCCTCGTTCCAGATTGAGACTTAGCTTTCAATCAAACAGATGTTGATAGCTCTGCACAAGAAAAGGAGGAAGAAGAATGATGCAGAGAGAGAGAGAGAGTTAGGTATCTTGTAGAGAGAGAAAGCTAGGTTTTTTTGTTTTCTTTAATCCAAGATGATGTAGCTCTGGGGAATTTCAGACAGAGATTGAGGATGTCCGATTCGGAGAGAACGAGAAAAATCGAGGATCTATTCTACGGATTCTTAGGACATATGACATAATCTATGTCAATAATGTTTCAACCAAAAAAACAATATTCTTAAATAATGTCCAACCAACAACACAAAAAATTAGAAGTATATTCAACACAACAAATAGAAATGAATTCCATTTTTATTCCATAATCCCTTCGTATTTGTTTTGGATAAAACCTATAAAAATCCATAAAATTTATAAAATATATTATTATAATTTTTAAATTTACAAAATACATTATTATCATTTTCAAACTGATTTATAAATTAACATCGTCGAATTTTTTTAACAAGTTTAGAAATTATAATCACTCATTTTACAAATTTAAAAATTATAATGATATATTTTATAAGTTTGACGATAAATTTGTTAAATGAAAAGTTTAGAAATTTATTTCACCATTTTACAAATTTAAGGATTTTTATGGTTTTACTCTTTATTTTTCAATTCCCTTTATTTTAAAACTAAGAAATTAAATTCTATTTATGCATAAATGAATTTATTTTTCAAATCCATATACACCATGCGAGGTTATATGTTATAACGATATGTTTCTCTATTAAGAGATACACAATTTTTTTTCTTTTGGTGAATTTGGATAGACATTTATATCTGATACATTTATATTTTTCATTAGTTACGAATGTGGACTAGTTGTTAAATCAATTACGGAAAGTATTTTTCCAAGGATAATGAACGTATAATCATAAATTTAAAAGAATGCCGATCCTGAGTAAGGGTCGGCAACCACCTTCGCCATCAAAATCAGGAATCCCTCTAAAAATGACACAGTCTAGTGTAAGAGCACGATCTAGTGGAGGCCATTGTGACAGGACATTTCTTCTTGAAACATACTGAAGATATCTCAATTGTGAAGGCAGAGGATTTAGAGGGGACATCAACCGTAATAACTCACGGGGAACCAGCTTATGGATCATGTCTAGTGTTTTCTGTTCTCCACTTGACTGTTTTCGGTATAACAAGAGAGAAGCAAGCATAAAAGCCAAAACCGGCCACCCGCCTCGTTCACGCCGAGAATAATATTCATAACGGTAATTAGAAAAATATTTATAACGATAATTTGATCTTTTGCTACAATGGTACTATGATATATAGCAGTGTCTTTATATAATAACATGATATAACAAATACTATAATATATTTCCCCAACGTACTGTTTATTTACTCTCTTTTTCGTTTCTATATCTCTCTATTTTCTATTTAATAATTTACCTTTCTAGATCTCTCTATTTTTTATTTAATAATTTATTTTGGGTTTCTTTGATGGTGAAAAAGAAGACAATAGTATATTAATTTCTTTCACTTTCCAATGAAGAAACAATAACGTAAAAAAATTTGGGTTCTTTAATTAAATTATATTTATATCCTTTATCATTTTTTTTTATAATCCGTAAGTTCATCGGACCTTTGACCCGATTATATCTTCCAAAAGACTAAGGAAGTCCAGATGAATGTCCCTCCCCACGCTTAGGTTTGAACTCAGGGTGAGAACATGTTTTATCAATTTGATTATGCCTATAAACTATTAAATACTATAATGTGAGAGGTGAGCTTTAAAAGTTAATCTAGCATGTTTAAGGTTTAATTGAGTCGTCGAGTCAAATAATAAAATTATGAGTTATAATAGTTAAATAAAATTAATATAAACTTAAAATTGATTGTTTGGATTTATATAAAGACAATGAAATGACAATATTCAAAAAGTACTTTGTATACTTCTTATACTTCTCTTCTCAATAAAGGTGAGTGTTTCGGTTTTCCATTCAATATTCATATAGTTTTTGTTTTATGAAAATTGTATCAAATTAGTATTGAATGTTAAACGATCCACTCAATTTGGTTTTAGTGTCGGTTCAGTTTGAAATGATTTTGTTATATGAGTATATCAAATACGAAACGAAACATAACATTTACACATATATTGATAGATAATTCGGATTCAAATTTGATATTTGACGGGTTTAGTTCGGTATTTATACAGTTCAGTTCAGAAATAAATTATTTGATTCTATAAAAAAAATATACCAAATTAGAGCAGAATATTATTAAGTTTGATTTGATCTTGTCCGTTCAAATTGATTCTAAAAGGTAAAGGTATTTTTTTAATAATTTTAATGAAATCGATTATTAAATATTTAATTATTATCGTGATTAAAAAAAATTACAAAACATCGTAATAAAAATATTTCGAATAAATTTGATTATCATTTTGAAGTCTTCAAGCCAAAAAACTTTAAGGCTTAGACTTGATGTGAGAGCCCCATTTAATTTATTTATTTTTGAGATAAACCCTTTATATCATAAAGGTCCAATTAAATTAGTGCTCATAACTATGAAATCAACCATGATTACAATCGGATGCGATCTTTAGAAAAAACAATGACATGACAGTTTGGAAGGGTTCGAATGTCGCTTCTAATCATGGCTCTAACACCAATCTAAATCACTAAATACGGCACGTTGCATGGCAACAAAAATTAAAAAAAAAAATCTAACGTTTTCGAAAATTTAAAAGAAAAATAATCCAGAAAAGAAAAATCCAAACTTGAAGATAGGGTGGACGTTTTCGTTTCGGTTTTTCGTAATCGAACCGAAAAATATTGTATTTTTTTTATTCAAACCGTCTAGAATTTTCGAACGATATTAATTTTAGGAAAAACGATTTTTCGGAATCGAACAGAAATTTAAAAAAAATTCAAAAAACCAATTTTTTTAAAGATAATTTTTTAAATAAAAACCGAAACCAACCGAATCGAAATCGAAACCGAATCGAACCGAGTATAATATAATAACCTATTGATACATATTTTTGAAAAACCGAAAGAATCGAACCGAATCATTTCCGACCCGAATTCGAATCTGAACGTGAACCGAATACCAAAATGCCTATTCCTACTTGAAGAAATAAAATATGGTTTTGATCGGTCGGTCCATCAAAATAAGTAAAGAAGATAAAGTTGGTTGAAATAACGTAATCATAGCACTAATCAAAGAGGTTATTATTAATCAACAACCTTTTCTTTTGTTTAAGTATCTAAGCAAAGGTTACGACTTTTTAATATATGATTGATATTTTCTTAAAATAGTAATTATTCTTATTTTTGGTTAATCGGATGACTAGTCAAAACCCTTTTGTTGTAATTTATGGTTATTTTGTAAATCATCATAAATACGTCGGTTTTCATTAAAAAAAGATGTATACAAATATCAAAATTAGTTGGCATATTTCAGAGTATTGTCAATCGTGGATTGAAAATATGGGATCCATAAACATTGACAGGATTCAGAAATTTATTTTTATAATTGACAGCTTAAAATTTAATCACTAGATTAATATACAAAAAAAAAAAAAACACAACCAATGTACGAAAATGTGCGAAACAAATTTAGATGTGTGAGCTCTTCTACATTTAAATATTATATCTACAATCATCATCATGATCATCATCAGACACCATCTATCACGAGGAGAAGGTTGGGAACATCCAAAATGAATTCAAAATTTCCTAAAAGATATGACTTTAGGTTTTAATATTATTCGAATATTTTCGGAAAGAGAAAAAAAGACGAAAGAATGTTAGATGGTATTCAATCGAAGTTAGCTGAGTGATTCCTAATTGAGAATGGTAGGAATGTTTTTAACCTAGGGTGTATGTTCGAGTGGTCGTTATGGAGAAAGTGAACAATTTAATTGTGGTACAAAGATTGACTTTAAATTTTAGATGGTTAGTGTTGGATTTGAGTTTATTTGATTGAATAAAAACGGACCTAACCCGTGAGAAGCTCGGTTCATGGGAAGTTCTAGAAACTTTAATACAAATCTGCATAATATTGAGAGAATATTTTTGATTGATTTTAAAATTCAAATCGGATTCAAATCTGCAGAAAATCTATCAAATATGATTGAGATATGATTGAGATAATATCAAAATAAAATCTAATTTAAATTTTGAAAATCAAATTGATTTTATTTTGAGATACTTCCCTCTACTATAAATAGGGGTCTTGGATTAGTTCATTCTACATAGAAAAAAAACAAGCATTTTAGAGAAAACAAGAGTATTCACATATTTGCTCATATCTCTCTCAGAGTTCGTTTGGTATTTGGAAAGCTTCTTCCAAAGACGCGGTCGTTATATCCTAGGAGTTCACCTTGCTCCAATAGCCTCGAAACCTTAGAGGTGACACGGAAATTGAATTTAAGAAAACCGTGTTTCACAAACCTCGACAAAATAATTTTTTATTTTAGATACTTATCTGGAATCGTTCGAATTGCCGAAGTTTTGCCGTTACCAACAACTGCCATCCCCAACACTCTTAATTTCGAGCCATGGTTAACACGAGGCTAACTTCTCGGGTAAGTGCCTAAATCTTCTTTTAATTTCGATATAAAACCTCACATGAATTTGGATCTAAAAAACAACTAGATTTTAAAAAAAAAAGTGTTGAAAAAAAAAACTAAATAGTTGTTATCTTGTCCAAATATTAATGAGTCTAAGCCCAATTGAATTTAAGGCCCAAATTTAATATTGAATATTAGTCCAATTAAATTCAAAGAATTTAGCCCATATTGAAGCTCAAATTAAATTCAAAGAGGTTAATTGAAAAGCCCAAAAGAGTAAGCCCAAATTGAAAAGTTTTGTTTTGGCCCAATTTAAAGAGATTAATCTAAAAACACATAAGAAAAATCTCAATATCCTTTATTTAAAAGTGTTTTGTGGAAAAAAAATTAGAATATTATTTTTTGGAGCAAAAAAAATTAGTTAAACAAAATCGGACGTAACTTTTCTTGTAAATTGGGGAAGCAAACTTTGTCTTAGCGGGACGGGTTTGAAAAGGAAGCCCTTTATACTCTCATCATAGTAAGGACGTGGAAATCGGGGTGAACCCTCCGGCTATCACTGGAAGCGAGCCAAACCAATTTTATAAGTTAACTGAAACTCGGTTTAGTTTATAACCTTTGTGAAAGCTAACAATGATTGGATTTATTCCACAGATCATTGATAATCCAAGAAATCCCATGGATTCAAATACTGCTTCAGGGAATGAGATTCCTGCTATGAATATCGATGAGAATCCTCATATAGCAGAGGTTACTATAACCTCGTTAATCATGATGCTGCTGGCACAAATATGATTAATCAAGGGATCTAATCCCGGGAGCTAGAACTATGAAAGAAACGATTTCTTCTGAAGGAATGCCTTCGGTTGTTGTGAACTCTGAAAATCAGGCAATTCCTATTGTGTCAATCGGTCCGACTGAAAGACCTGAACAATTTAAGGGTCAAAATTTCAAACGCTGGCAACAAAAGATGTTTTTCTTAACACAACTTAAGTTGTCACGATACCTCACTGAAGAGGAACCAATCCCAGATAAGGGCAATGCCCAATCTCTAGCTAGTTGTGTCAAAATTTCAAACGCTGGCAACAAAAGATGTTTTTCTTAACACAACTTAAGTTGTCACGATACCTCACTGAAGAGGAACCAATCCCAGATAAGGGCAATGCCCAATCTCTAGCTAGTTGTCAACAATGGAAACATAACAGTTTCATGTGTTGGAACTTTGTGCTGAACGGTTTGGATGATTCACTGTATGGTGTTTTCTCCAAATATGTTACAGTTAAGCAACTCTGGGAAGCGATTGATCATAAGTATCGGGTCGAAGAGGCTAGCCAAGAGCGAATGGTGGTAGCCAAGCTCGTAAACTACCATATGGTAGATACAAGGCGTGTTGTGGAACAAGTAGATGAATTGCAAATCATCTTCCACAACTTGGCCGGAGAAGGCATCATGGTGAATGAACGGTTCCAGATGGCAACTCTGATTGAAAAATTGCCTCCATCCTGGACGAGTTTCAAGAATGACCTGAGACAAAAACCTAAGGACATGTCTTTGAAGGATTTGCATCATCGTGTGAGAATTCGGCAGGAGTCTCAACCTATTCTTAAAATGAATTGACAGTTTGGATCCAAGGCAAACGTCGTTGAAACGACTAAGGCCAAAGGGAGTAAAAAGCGGAAGATTGATAAGAATGTAAACTCCAAGAAATTCAAGGGAAATTGCTACGTCTGTGGCAAGGCTGAACATCTGGCGAAGGATTGCTACCATCACAAGGAAGGTGCTCAGAAGAAAATTGGGAATAAGACTCAAGTTCATGTAGCTGAAGTAGAAGATGGAGAGTCTGACTTCGTAGCAATTGTGTCAGAAGTGAACATGGTCGGAGATAATCCGAGAGAATGGTGGATTGACACTGCTGCAACCCACCATATTTGTGTTAACAAATGGATGTGTTGGGTTTTAGGGCTACGGATTCCTAGCATGCGATCATATCGATCTAGGGTTTGGTTTACTAGGTTTCATGCAGCGGAAGGATAATCTAAACCTAGTCAAACGTCACACGCAACCAAAATCATCCGTAAAACCCCGTTTAATCGCGTATATCACCGTAGGAATCGAACACTTACCTCTTTCCTGAAGATCTGAAGGTAGCAATCGATCCAGGGCCTGTTTTAATCACCAAGAGCTGAAAGTACAGCTCCTCTACACGTATCCACACCGACGGGAAGGATTCCAAACGCTTTTGGAACTGATCTGCTAGGATCTGTGAAGTATATGAAGTGGGATCTAATCCCGGGAGCTAGAACTATGAAAGAAACGATTTCTTCTGAGTTTTTGCTTTGTCTTAGGGTTCTTTTCGTCTGTCTTGGGTTGAGGACGGCGTCCAATACCCTTCTTATAAGATAGGAACCCTAATCCTTGTGAAAAGAGACTTTTTCCGAGTATTGACTCGGTCCGAGTCAGAACTCTGACTCGGTCGAGTCAGAACGAATCAGCCCAAGCCCATTGTCAACTCTTGACTCGGCCCATTTAGTATTGACTCGGTCCGAGTCAAAACTTTGACTCGACCGAGTCAAAACATCAGCCAAGCCCAAAACACTTTCTGGGCTTCGACCCGCATGGGACTGACTCGGTCCGAGTCAAATACTGACTAGGTCCGAGTCAGAAGGCTGAAAACGTCCCGACACTCTGATTTGATCCGAAAACGATTTTGCCGACCAAATCCAAGTCTTCCTTTCCGAAACTTCACATATAAGGCCATCCCCAATGGTATGTGACCCTGTAGGCCCATTCGCAGTGGCAGTAGACTCGAGAACCATTCCCGATCTACAAGTCATGGTTAACCTCTAGCAAGACTGCCACTGCGAATGGGCCTACAGGGTCACACACCATTAGGGATGGACTTATATGTGAAGTTTCGGAAAGGAAGACTTGGATTTGGTCGGAAAAATCGTTTTCGGATCAAATCAGAGTGTCGGGACGTTTTCAGCCTTCTGACTCGGACCAAGTCAGTACTTGACTCGGACCGAGTCAGTTCCGAAGCCCAGAAAGTGTTTTGGGCTTGGCTGATGTTTTGACTCGGTCGAGTCAAAGTTTTGACTCGGACCGAGTCAATACTAAATGGGCCGAGTCAAGAGTTGACAATGGGCTTGGGCTGATTCGTTCTGACTCGACCGAGTCAGAGTTCTGACTCGGACCGAGTCAATACTCGGAAAAAGTCTCTTTTCACAAGGATTAGGGTTCCTATCTTATAAGAAGGTGATTGGACGCCGTCCTCAACCTAAGACAGACGAAAAGAACCCTAAAACAGAGCAAAAACTCAGAAGAAATCGTTTCTTTCATAGTTCTAGCTCCCGGGATTAGATCCCACTTCATATACTTCACAGATCCTAGCAGATCAGTTCCAAAAACCGTTTGGAATCCTTCCC
Source organism: Tarenaya hassleriana (assembly GCF_000463585.1). Classification (NCBI taxonomy): domain Eukaryota; kingdom Viridiplantae; phylum Streptophyta; class Magnoliopsida; order Brassicales; family Cleomaceae; genus Tarenaya; species Tarenaya hassleriana. Next base: position 4,942 of record NW_010966828.1, on the reverse strand, counting down.
GTCGGTGTGGATACGTGTAGAGGAGCTGTACTTTTGTTGGTTTTAATGCTCTAGGATGATCCGTGATATGACATTTTGACTTTGTATTGATTCATTGATTTATGAATGCGTTACATTCCCGTTATATGATTGGCATGTTTGTTATATTTCGGTATCCTTGAATCATTATAGAATGATTCTAAACTCCCTGGTCAGTTATCATTGTGGGAACTATGATGAATTAAGACTAGCATGAGGTGTGATCGATGCATTGGATGCATTTCACAATCATGGGTACTCGTTGTGAACGAGTGACTGGTTGACCCGCATGAGATTGTCACATGGACAGAGTCATGACTTGAATCTCATAAAGCGGTTTGTTCTTGGATCCTCAGACCTGAGATGTCTAGAGTATCTGATATGAGGAGTGGCGTGTCTTGACTGCGTCAAACGTCGTCTTTAATTGGATGATTATAATGGCGTTGATCAGATACGTTCACGAATCATATGGAGATAGTATACATGCAATATGGGACTTATCACCTCCTCAATAGGCGAGATATCGCTGGGCCCTCTCGTGGAAGTCGGACTATGAAAATGCGTGGCCACGCTATAGATGAAGTTGCATCTATTTTATTAGTCGATTTGCCAAGACGAGAAAGCGGTTGAACTTGAAGGGTGGCTCAAACCATGCCCTTGTTCAACATATGATATCGTGAGATAAAGGATCAGAACTCGAGCTGTTATTGCCTTGGTTAGATCACCTCTAACTCAATTCAACGTGGGTGGTCATGGCGTCTTGCTAGATCTCTCCTATTGAGGAGGTGATAAGTCCCATATTGCATGTCTATTATCTCCATATGATTCGTGAACGTATCTGATCAACGCCGTTATAATCATCCGGTTAAAGACGACGTTTGACGCAGTCAATACACGTCACTCCTCATATCAGATACTCTAGACATCTCAGGTCTGAGGATCCAAGAACGAACCGCTTTATGAGATTCAAGTCATGACTCTGTCCATGTGACAATCTCATGCGGGTCAACCAGTCACTCGTTCACAACGAGTACCCATGATTGTGAAATGCATCCAATGCATCGATCACACCTCATGCTAGTCTTAATTCATCATTGTTCCCACAATGATAACTGACCAGGGTGTTTAGAATCATTCTGTAATGATTCAAGGATACCGAAATATAACAAACATGCCAATCATATAACGGGATTGTAATGCATTCATAAATCAATGAATCAATACAAAGTCAAAATGTCATATCACGGATCATCCTAGAGCATTACAACCAACAGGATGTTCACCACCTATGACACTGTCACCGGAGAAAGCTGTTATATGAGAAACTCTGCTGCATCCAAAGTGGAAGGCAAGGGTTCAGTCATTTTGAAGATGACATCTGGAAAGAAGCTGACACTCACTAAGGTTCTTCATGTGCCAGATGATAACTCCTAATTCTCTCTATATTTCCTGGACGTTTTTATAGGATTTACATGAGGATCATGTTCATTTGTAGGCATTATAGGCGCGTTAGGCTACGGAACTCGGTTTGGTTGTGTTTTTATTGGATTACAGGTCTTGGATGAGATTCGGACCAAGATGGAAGCAATCTGGAGCTAAAAGGATGGAATACATCAAGAACTTCCTATCCTGACTCGGCCAGAGTCAACCATGGAAAGTGGGCCGAGTCAACACGCTGAAAATGGCCTAATTCAAGCCTGTTACGAGGAGTCCGAGTCAGAACGTCCGAGTCAGACTACCCCGAGTCAACATGCCCGAGTCAGAACGTCCGAGTCAGAAGATTGGGCTGGGCCGAATTTCTTATGTCTCGTTTTGACTCGGTCGAGTCAGAGTACTGACTCGGTCCGAGTCAAAACCCAGAAAAAGCCCAGATTCGAATTTTCAGAGTTTGATCGGGAATAGAACTTCGGGAGCGCCGCCTAGGGTTTATAAAAAGACTCTACAGACGTCCAAAGGAGGGGGACAGAATTTATACAGACTTTTGGAGAGCTTTGGTGAGAGAAATAGGAGTAAAACGGGATTTCGGGAAGAAGAAGGAGAGCTAGAACGTGAAGATCGCTTGCTGTCGACATGAGTCTTTCTTCTCCCTCTTTTCTTTCTATTTCTGGTTTTGCTCAGTGTTTTTCCATGAACCGTGAGTAGATCCACGGCTGTGGGTTAGGGATTCGTTTGTGTTTTGGGAATGTTTGAACCCTAACTTGGTTGCGATTTGGATTTGTTCGGTTTTATCGATTTGTGCTTTATTCGATTGGTGTTTGCTGACCCCTTGGCCAATTAGTTCAGATTCTGAACTACATAGGAATATGGGTTTA
>NW_010966828.1:2105-2602 GCF_000463585.1 Tarenaya hassleriana | reverse complement strand
GTTTCGGATTGAAATCGATAGAATAGATCGTATTATTCACATAGGAATATGGTTTGATCGATCTAGGATTGATGATAGTGTTCTTCATGCATCTAGTTTGATAAATCACATAGGGATATGGATTTAGAAAACCTTAGATAGGGAGTTATATGCTGGAAGGTGATTTCTCTATTTTTGTTACTTGACGATTCCCGAATACAGATTCAATATCGTGATTCTCGCATGTTTAGCATATACCCAGACACGCGAATACGGTCCCGACAGCCACGGTCATCTTAGATTGCTAGTTTACACGTTTTTATTGCTTTGCTTCTTTATTTTCTATTCTCTTCATATACTTCCACCATCACTTCTACTTGCTTGCTTTGATTTAGTCTCGATTAGGATTTAGATTTAGCTACCGGTCCTTGCGTTCGACCCCGTGTTACGATGATCCGTATCCTTGCGGTGAGTTGTGAATCGAGTATAAATTCTAGACTCGGTACACACGTATCAGT
>NW_010966828.1:0-1123 GCF_000463585.1 Tarenaya hassleriana | reverse complement strand
GCAGCTTGTGGAGGGAGTGTATATGACATTCCCTTTGACACCCTAGAGATGCAGATTGCTAAGATGGCTAAGGCAAGAGGGATGTCAGGAGAAAGCATCAGACGCTCTACAGGACGGGTAGATTTGGGCGAGTCCGCTGCTTTGAAAGCAGTCATGTCTGCTTTATCGGCGATCAAACAACATATGGGACTCAAGAATACATCTATCCCGCACAAAGTCCAGCCTGGAATGTTTCTGGTTAATCAGGCCACATCAGAAGAAGAATCGGTTGAGGACGTCAACTACATAGGAAGGAATCAATACCAGAATCCTTCACACCTCTACAACCCGAGCGCGCCTAGGAACCATCCTGGTTTGTCCTACGGAAACCCAAGCGGAGCATTGAATGCGCAACATCAGAGCGCTCCCAGAATCCCTCAGAATCCCCCAGGCTTTACTCAGTCACATTTTCAGGGGCAGAATCATGGATACGCGCAACAAAATCCTGGGTACGGGCAGCAGGATCAGGGTTACCGAGCGCATCAACCTGCAAAGAACGATGAAGCGGACATCAAGACGATGATTGCCCAACTGATGGCCGATCAGAAGACATCATTTACGGAGCTGAAAACCGAGGTACAGAGCATAAGGGAAAGGCAAGACACTTTTGAGAGGAGATTAGATGGAGTTGAGGCTCATCTGAAGCATGTGGACATGCAGATTGCAGAGCTTGCATCACAACCCTCTAGACAGCAGGGCACATTTCCTGGAAAGCCCGAACCGAATCCACGAGAGCATGTCAATGCTATTCAGCTTATAAATGGAGAGAACCTGCATGATACAGTCCCTCTGACCACAGAAAAAAGGATGAAGTCCAGATGCACTGCTGAAGAGAAAGGGAAAGTCATAGATCACGAGACACCTAAGGTGCATATAGAGGAAGCCGAACCGCCATATGTAGCTCCTCCACCTTATGTACCACCCATTCCTTTCCCTTCTCGATTGAAGAAGCATACTGAGGATACACAGTTGTCCAGATTTGTTGATTTGCTTCGGAAGTTAGAGGTTAAGGTACCTTTCTACGAGACGATACTCTAGATCCCTTCTTATGCAAAATTTTTGAAAGATATCTTGACTAAGAAGA
>NW_010966827.1:0-776 GCF_000463585.1 Tarenaya hassleriana | reverse complement strand
GGTTCGGTTTTAATACGGTATTTGTTCGGTTCAGATTATTTGGTTATGGAAAAATGCGTACCAATCTATTCTTCAATTATATTTTTATTATATTCAGTTCGATTTTGGTTTTTATTAAAAAAAATTGTATATTTTTCTAGTAAATTTTCGCTTCTGTGAGTTTTAAATTTTTTTTTATTAGGTTCGGTTTTGAAACATTCAATTTTCTAAAAATATTACTGTTTGATATTTTTTTTAAAGGTTTTGTTCAATAGTGATATCGAGTTTTTGGTTTGATATAATTCAGTTTTGAAAAATCGAAATCGAAATATCCATCCCTAACCTTTACCATCGACCAACTCATCTTCGATATTATTTAATATTCAAGTATACTGCTGATAAAATTGAAAGAAACATTATGTAACTTCTTCGTAATCTTAAAATTGAAATAAACATCATGTATCTTCTTCATAATCTTTCAAAAAACAATTTCTGTAATCTTATTATTTTTATTTTATTTTGTTGAATTTTTTATTTGATACACGGGTCCAATATGTGGAAAGTATCACTATAGAAGATTTTAGACAACCTTAAATAGAAAGAATAGGAAGAATTTTCGGGATATTGAGAGAATATTTTTAATTGATATAAAAATCAAATCACAATCAAATATGTAGAAAATTAATCGATTATGATAAATTGATAATCAAAATAATGTCAGAATAAAATCAAGGTGATATTACGATTAATGTGTGATACTATAAATATTGATATTGGGTTACCTCATTTGATCCAAA
>NW_010966826.1:0-776 GCF_000463585.1 Tarenaya hassleriana | reverse complement strand
TGGAACCAAGGTGGCTGTTAAAAGAGGAAACCCGAGATCTGAACAAGGTCTTGCTGAGTTCAGAACAGAGATCGAGATGCTTTCCAAGCTTAGGCACCGCCACCTCGTCTCTCTCATTGGCTACTGTGATGAACGATCTGAAATGATTCTTGTGTATGAATACATGGCTAATGGACCATTACGGAGTCATCTGTATGGAACTGACCTTCCACCATTGTCTTGGAAGCAAAGGCTCGAGATCTGCATTGGCGCTGCAAGAGGGTTACATTATCTCCACACGGGTGCAGCCCAGAGCATCATCCACCGAGATGTGAAAACCACTAATATCCTCCTGGACGAGAATTTCGTGGCTAAAGTTGCCGACTTTGGTCTATCGAAAACCGGCCCGTCCCTTGATCAGACACATGTGAGCACGGCTGTTAAAGGAAGCTTTGGTTACCTCGATCCAGAGTACTTCAGAAGGCAGCAACTGACAGAGAAATCAGATGTTTACTCGTTCGGAGTGGTTCTAATGGAAGTCCTCTGCTGTAGACCGGCTCTGAACCCAGTTCTCCCGAGGGAACAAGTGAACATCGCCGAATGGGCAATGACATGGCAGAAGAAGGGAATGCTCGAACAGATCATGGACTCGAACTTGGTGGGGAAAGTAAACCAGGGGTCTCTCAAGAAATTCGGAGAGACAGCCGAGAAATGCCTGTCTGAGCATGGAGTTGACAGGCCATCAATGGGAGATGTCCTGTGGAATCTGGAATACGCCCTTCAGTTAGAAGAAACTT
>NW_010966825.1:0-776 GCF_000463585.1 Tarenaya hassleriana | reverse complement strand
AACAACAACAACAACAAATGGATAAAAGATTATGAAGTATCAACAGAATCAAAACATTGGGTGGTGATTAGTCTTTTAAATTGTTTTCATTACCGTTTTACATTATGCTGAATTTGGATTTTTCAATTTTACTATCATGCATACATGGCTTATCATTTGGTTTTAATATATATTGGTTTGATTTATGTTATAATATTTGTTGGTAATATTACTTTATACGTCTTATATTTTGTTTATGATAAATTTTTCAATTTTATACCGAAATTTCAACTTCAATAACTTTCAAAATATATAACTATATCATACGAACTGTATAACATTAGAAAGATAATTTCAATGTCTACGAAACGACAGTAAGAACGTGCAATTTTGTTTACAAAAAGTGAAATTAAGAATAAAAAACTTAAATTTGAACCCATGACAAATCGTGTCTCCTTAAGAAAACTTAAATTTAATGTTACCTCGCAATATTTTACCAGAACATTGGTACTTCAAACTCTAATGTCTCATCGAATTCAAAGCTCGGCTTGAATCACAAATAAATTAGAAAGTTCTTGTTTTGATTTGTGTATTTTGAAAATGAAAACAATACCTCTAATTGTTGGTTTAGGTGCTCAACGTTGCTTTACGATATGAGTACCATGACATTTTGTATTGATCGTTCATGATTTTGGTTAAGTGAATGAATGTCTTTTTCTTTATTCGTTTTGCATATTTGATGAATAAAGAAATCAATGGTTCGTTGTGAACGATCCTAAACTACATAGTCATATATT
>NW_010966824.1:371-777 GCF_000463585.1 Tarenaya hassleriana | reverse complement strand
GATGCATATTTAGAGTGCGTTGAAACAAATTTTGAGTGCATCGAAACATGTTTAAAGTGCACTAAAATAGACTAAGGATGCATCCAAACACTTTTAGAGTGCATCCAAACATGTTTAGAGTGCATCGAAACATTTTTAGAGTGCGTCGAAACATGTTTAGAATGCGTTGAAACATGTTTTGAGTACAACAAAAGATGTTTAGATTTCGTCGAAACATGTTTAGAGCACGTCAAAACATATTCAGAGCGCATCCAAACATGTTTAAAGTGCGTCAAAACATGTTTAGAGTGCGTCAAAATATATTTAGAGTGCGTCAAAATATATTTAGAGTGCGTCAAAACATATTTAGAGTTCATCTAACCATGTTTTGAGGGCAATAAAACACGTTTAGAGTGCATCAAAACAT
>NW_010966824.1:0-292 GCF_000463585.1 Tarenaya hassleriana | reverse complement strand
TGCGTCGAAACAGGTTTAGAGTGCATCCAAACATACTTAGAGTGCATCCAAACACACTTAGAGTGTGTCCAAACACGTTTAGAGTGCGTCCAAACACTTTTAGAGTGCATCCAAACATGTTTAGAGTGCATCGAAACATTTTTAGAGTGCGTCGATGCGAATTTAGAGTGCGTCGAAACATGTTTTGAGTGCATCGAAACATGTTTAAAGTGCATTAAAATAGACTTAGATTGCATCCAAACACTTTTAGAGTGCATCCAAACATGTTTAGAGTGCATCGAAACATTTTTAG
>NW_010966823.1:83914-85112 GCF_000463585.1 Tarenaya hassleriana | reverse complement strand
ATGTTTTGACGCACTCTAAAATTGTTTTAATGCACTCTAATAATGTTTGTATGCACTTTTACTATGTTTCGACGCACTTTAAACATATTTGGATGCGCTCTGAATATGTTTTGACGTGCTCTAAACATGTTTCGACGAAATCTAAACATGCACTCTAAGTCTATTTGGATGGATTCTAAACATGTTTCGACGCACTCTAAAAATGTTTCGATGCACTCTAAACATGTTTGGATGCACTCTTAAAAGTGTTTAGATGCACTCTAAACATGTTTGGATGCACTCTTAAAAGTGTTTAGATGCACTCTAAACGTGTTTGGACGCACTCTAAGTGTGTTTAGATGCACTCTAAGTCTATTTGGATGGATTCTAAACATGTTTCAACGCACTCTAAAAATTTTTGGATGGTCTCTAAACATGTTTGCATGCACTCTAAGTATGTTTTGACGCACTCTAAACATGTTTTGATGCACTCTAAACGTGTTTTATTGCCCTCAAAACATGTTTAGACGAACTCTAAACATGTTTTGACGCACTCTAAATATGTTTTGGCGCACTCTAAAATTGTTTTAATACACTCTAATAATGTTTGTATGCACTTTTAATATGTTTCGACGCACTTTAAACATGTTTGGATGCGCTCTGAATATGTTTTGACGTGCTCTAAACATGTTTCGACGAACTCTAAAAATCTTTTGTTGCACTTAAAACATGTTTCAACGCACTTTAAAAATGTTTCGACGCACTCTAAAAATGTTTCGATGCACTCTAAACATCTTTGGATGCACTCTAAAAGTGTTTGGATGCATTCTAAACGTGTTTGGACGCACTCTAAGTGTGTGTAGATGCACTCTAAGTCTATTTGGATGCATTCTAAACATGTTTCGACGCAATCTAAAAATATTTGGATGGTCTCTAAACATGTTTGCATGCACTCTTAAAAGTGTTTGGCTGCACTCTAAACATGTTTCGACGCACTCTAAAAATGTTTGGATGATCTCTAAACATGTTTGCATGTACTCTAAGTATGTTTTGACGCACTCTAAACATGTTTTGATGCACTCTAAACGTGTTTTATTGCCCTCAAAACATGTTTAGACGAACTTTAAACATGTTTCGACGCACTCGAAATATGTTTTGACGAACTCTAAAATTGTTTTAATGCACTCTAACCATGTTTGTATGCACTCTTAATACATTT
>NW_010966823.1:78226-83402 GCF_000463585.1 Tarenaya hassleriana | reverse complement strand
TTTGGACGCACTCTAAGTGTGTTTAGATGCACTCTAAGTCTATTTGGATGCATTCTAAACATGTTTCGACGCACTCTAAAAATGTTTGGTTGCTCACTAAACATGTTTGGATGCACTCTAAGTATGTTTTGACGCACTCTAAACACGTTTTGATGCACTCTAAACGTGTTTTATTATCCTCAAAACATGTTTAGACGAACTCTAAACATGTTTTGACGCACTCTAAATATATTTTGACGCACTCTAAAAATGTTTTAATGCACTCTAATCATGTTTGTATGCACTCTTAATATGTTTCGACACACTTTAAACATGTTTGGATGCGCTCTGAATATGTTTTGACATGCTCTAAATATGTTTCGACGAACTCTAAACATCTTTTGTTGCACTCAAAACATGTTTCAACGCACTTTAAAAATGTTTCGACGCACTCTAAAAATGTTTCGATGCACTCTAAACATCTTTGGATACACTCTTAAAGTGTTTGGATACACTCTAAACGTGTTTCGACGCACTCTGAGTGTGTTTAGATGCACTCTAAGTCTATTTGGATGCATTCTATACATGTTTCGACGCACTCTAAAAATGTTTGGATGGTCTCTAAACATGTTTGCATGTACTCTAAGTATGTTTTGACGCACTCTAAACATGTTTTGATGCACTCTAAACGTGTTTTATTGCCCTCAAAACATGTTTAGACGAACTCTAAACATGTTTTGACGTACTCTAAATATGTTTTGACGCACTCTAAAATTGTTTTAATGCACTCTAATCATGTTAGTATGCACTTTTAATATGTTTCGACGCACTTTAAACATGTTTCGATGCGCTCTGAATATGTTTTGACGTAAACATGTTTCGACGAACTCTAAACATCTTTTGTTGCACTCAAAACATGTTTCAACGCACTCTAAAAATGTTTCGACGCACTCTAAAAATGTTTCGATGCACTCTAAACATCTTTGGATGCACTCTAAAAGTGTTTGGATGCACTCTAAACGTGTTTGGACGCACTCTAAGTGTGTTTAGATGCACTCTAAGTCTATTTGGATGGATTCTAAACATGTTTCGACGCACTCTAAAAATGTTTGGATGATCTCTAAACATTTTTGCATGCACTCTAAGTATGTTTTGACGCACTCTAAACATGTTTTGATGCACTCTAAACGTGTTTTATTGCCCTCAAAACATGTTTAGACGAACTATAAATATGTTTTGACGCACTCTAAATATGTTTTGACGCACTCTAAAATTGTTTTAATACACTCTAATAATGTTTGTATGCACTTTTAATATGTTTCGACGCACTTTAAACATATTTGGATGCGCTCTGAATATGTTTTGACGTGCTCTAAACATGTTTCGACGAACTCTAAAAATCTTTTGTTGCACTTAAAACATGTTTCAATGCACTCTAAAAATGTTTCGACGCACTCTAAAAATGTTTCGATGCACTCTAAACATCTTTGGATGCACTCTAAAAGTGTTTGGATGCACTCTAAACGTGTTTGGACGCACTCTAAGTGTGTTTAGATGCACTCTAAGTCTGTTTGGATGCATTCTAAACATGTTTCGACGCAATCTAAAATTGTTTGGATGGTCTCTAAACATGTTTGCATGCACTCTTAAAAGTGTTTAGATGCACTCTAAACGTGTTTGGACGCACTCTAAGTGTGTTTGGATGCACTTTAAGTATGTTTGGATGCACTCTAAACCTGTTTCGATGCACTCTAAAAATGTTTGGTTGCTCACTAAACATGTTTGGATGCACTCTAAGTATGTTTTGACGCATTCTAAACATGTTTTAATGCACTCTAAACGTGTTTTATTGCCCTCAAAACATGTTTAGACGAACTCTAAACATGTTTCGACGCACTCTAAATATGTTTTGACGCACTCTAAAATTGTTTTAATGCACTCTAATCATGTTTGTATGCACTCTTAATATGTTTCGACACACTTTAAACATGTTTGGATGCGCTCGGAAAATGTTTTGACGTACTCTAAACATGTTTCAACGAACTCTAAACATCTTTTGTTGCACTCAAAACATGTTTACACACACTCTAAACATGTTTCGATCCACTCTAAAAATGTTTTGATGCACTCTAAACATGTTTGGATGCACTCTAAAAGTGTTTGGATGCAATCTAAACGTGTTTGGACGCACTCTAAGTGTGTTTTGATGCACTCTAAGTATGTTTGGTTGCACTCTAAACATGTTTTGACGCACTCTAAGTATGTTTGGTTGCACTTTAAACATGTTTGGATGCGCTCGGAATATGTTTTGACGTGCTCTAAACATCTTTTGTTGCACTCAATGAAAGAATTTGAGTGTAGGTAGGAAGAACAGATTGAACGAACAGAATTTGAGTAAAGAGAGTGAATAGAAATCAGATGGAGTGAGAGCAGAATTTCGAGAGAATGGTATTGAGAAATAACAATGGAGATTATATCTCCTTGATTCATTGATTTATTCTGCAGAAGGTTACATCTTTAAATAGCAACATACATGTCATAATTAAAAAGGAAATAACCTAAATTAAGTCTACACAAATGGTAAGAGCTAGTCGTTGGAATAGATAAGGAAATAGGATATGTTTGTGATTTCTAATCTGCCTAAATCACTCCAACAGCTATATCATTCCCTTAGATGTCGACCATCAGCCCAAGATCACTTAATGGGTTGTGTCATTCATCCTTAGGCCCACATTCAAACCCACCTTTGTGCATATGGGCTTGCAACACCATTTCAGCCTGTTCTCCATGTATTGGCCGAGATTGTTCTTCAAGTCTTGAGTTCTTTGGTTCAACATTCCCCCTCAAGATTGGTTCGGGGATTTCAACGACACCAATCTTGGAAAGAGAATTGTTGTACACCTTGATGTTGGACGCCTTTGTGAATATATCCGCCAATTGATCATTACTCTTTGTATAGGCTGTCACAATGATCCCTTGAGCTATCTTCTCCTGAACAAAGTGACAGTCCACCTCGATGTGCTTGGTCCTCTCGTGAAACACCGGGTTTTGGGAAATGTGCATGGCTGCTTGGCTATCACAGTGAAGTGTGATAGGTTTATCGGTTGAAATGCCAAGTTCCTTAAGCAATGCCTTGAGCCACACGATCTCACAAGTTGTATTTGCCATGGCTCTGTACTCCGCCTCCGCGCTTGATCTTGCAACCACAGTCTGCTTCTTGCTCTTCCAAGTCACCAAATTGCCTCCAAGAAATGTGCAATATCCTGTAGTTGACTTCCGATCGATCCTATCTCCAGCCCAGTCCGCGTCACAGTAGGCCACCACTCCCGTGTGATTATTGCGGTTCATCCAAATGCCTTTCTCAGGAGTCCCTTTGAGATACTTGAGGATCCTTTCAACCATTCTCCAATGATGTATAGTTGGTGCATGCATCCACTGGCTTACCTGTTTCACCGCAAAACACAAGTCAGGGCGGGTAATTGTAAGATAGATTAACTTACCTACAGGATCGATCGGAAGTCAACTACAGGATATTGCACATTTCTTGGAGGCAATTTGGTGACTTGGAAGAGCAAGAAGCAGACTGTGGTTGCAAGATCAAGCGCGGAGGCGGAGTACAGAGCCATGGCAAATACAACTTGTGAGATCGTGTGGCTCAAGGCATTGCTTAAGGAACTTGGCATTTCAACCGATAAACCTATCACACTTCACTGTGATAGCCAAGCAGCCATGCACATTGCCCAAAACCCGGTGTTTCACGAGAGGACCAAGCACATCGAGGTGGACTGTCACTTTGTTCGGGAGAAGATAGCTCAAGGGATCATTGTGACAGCCTATACGAAGAGTAATGATCAATTGGCGGATATATTCACAAAGGCGTCCAACATCAAGGTGTACAACAATTCTCTTTCCAAGATTGGTGTCGTTGAAATCCCCGAACCAATCTTGAGGGGGAATGTTGAACCAAAGAACTCAAGACTTGAAGAACAATCTCGGCCAATACATGGAGAACAGGCTGAAATGGTGTTGCAAGCCCATATGCACAAAGGTGGGTTTGAATGTGGGCCTAAGGATGAATGGCACAGCCCATTAAGTGATCTTGGGCTGATGGTCGACATCTAAGGGAATGATATAGCTGTTGGAGTGATTTAGGCAGATTAGAAATCACAAACATATCCTATTTCCTTATCTATTCCAACGGCTAGCTCTTACCATTTGTGTAGACTTAATTTAGGTTATTTCCTTTTTAATTATCACATGTATGTTGCTATTTAAAGATGTAACCTTCTGCAGAATAAATCAATGAATCAAGGAGATATAATCTTCATTGTTATTTCTCAATACCATTCTCTCGAAATTCTGCTCTCACTCCATCTGATTTCTATTCACTCTCTTTACTCAAATTCTGTTCGTTCAATCTGTTCTTCCTACCTACACTCAAATTCCTTCATGGTATCAGAGTCCCTAGGGCGAAGATTCACCAAAATTTCTGCTTAAACTCACCAAAACTCTGAAAAATCCTAAGCAGCCATGGATTCTTCTCTTCCCAAAATTATTCCGATTGTGTTCAATGGGAAGAACTACTTGATTTGGTCGAAAGCAGCCCGTACCACTCTTATTGGGCGAGGTTTATGGATCCATGTTCTGAGAGATCATGAACCAACACCTCTACCACAAACAAATGCTCCAGCAACAAATGTCGAGGCACAACAAACGGCGGCTCAAACACTAGCTGCAGCGGCTGTTGATCCCACCGAAAGCAAATGGTTCCAAGAGGATCAACAAGCCCTAGCAATTCTTCAAAGCTCCTTAGCTTCTCATGTTCTCAACAATTACATATATTGTGAGACAACAAAAGGGCTTTGGGACAAACTCAAACTTGTGTATGGCAATCTGTCCAACATGAGTCGGATATATGAGATCAAGAAGGCTCTCTTTGCTGTACAACAGGCTGGTCGCTCATTTGATGCATGTCTCGGTGAGATAAGCAGCTTATGGGCAGAATATGATCAACTCCGCCCAGCCACTACAGATGCACAAATTCTTGACGAGCGCAAAGAGCAAGACAAGGTATTTTCGGTGCTCTCTTGTTTAGATGGTACTTAGAACGACCTTGTGTATCATGTACTCAGGCAAACCAAGATCCCCTCTATGGATGAAGTTTGTATGCTCATTCAACGGGAAGAGGGAAGCCGAA
>NW_010966823.1:70393-70995 GCF_000463585.1 Tarenaya hassleriana | reverse complement strand
TAATCTTATATGGAGGTGTTGGACGCCGTCCTAAGAGAGAACTCAACTTTCAGAACCCTAAGACAGATCTAGAACACAAGAAAATCGTTTTTTTTGAGGTTCTAGTTCCCGGGATTCGATCCCAAGCCTTGGAAACCCTATTCACTTCACAGATCCTAGCAGATCAGTTCCAAAAGCGTTTGGAATCCTTCCCGTCGGTGTGGATACGTGTAGAGGAGTTGTACTTTCAGCTCTTGGTGATTAAAACAGGCCCTGGATCGATTGCTACTTTCAGATCTTCAGGAAAGAGGTAAGTATTCGATTCCTACGGTGATATACACGACTAAACGGGGTTTTACGGATGATTTTGGTTGCGTGTGACGTTTGACTAGGTTTAGATTATTCTTCCGCTGCATGAAACCTAGTAAACCAAACCCTAGATCGATATGATCGCATGCTAGGAATCCGTAGCCCCAAATCCCAACAAATGAGGATATTATGGAGGTGTTCATGGACGATTTCTCTGTCCATGGTCCCTCATTTGACGTTTGTTTGGCCAATTTGCATCGAGTTTTAGACAGGTGTGCAGCGGCCAACTTAGTCCTCAACTGGGAGAAGTGTCA
>NW_010966823.1:64762-65106 GCF_000463585.1 Tarenaya hassleriana | reverse complement strand
CGAACACTGTTAGACATGGTTCGGTCAATGATGAGTCAGACAGATCTTCCAAAGTCCTTTTGGGGCTATGCTTTAGAGACCGCTGCGTACCTACTGAACAGGAGTCCAACGAAGTCGGCTGAAACGACGCCATATGAGATATGGACGGGGAAGCGTCCCGCGTTGTCGTTTGTCAGAATTTGGGGTTGCGACGCTTATGTAAAGCGTCAGATGACTGATAAGTTATCCTCCAAATTTGACAAGTGTTTATTTGTAGGCTACCGTAAGGAAACTAAGGGTTACTACTTCTACATTCCGGTAGAGAACAAAGTGTTCATTGCCAGGAATGCGACTTTATGAAGCGC
>NW_010966823.1:64031-64409 GCF_000463585.1 Tarenaya hassleriana | reverse complement strand
CCCATCGGATGCAAATGGATCTTCAAGAAGAAGACAGACATGGATGGCAACGTGCACACGTATAAGGCACGACTTGTGGCGAAGGGATTCCGTCAGATTCATGGTATTGACTATGATGAGACCTTTTCGCCTGTAGTTATGCTGAAGTCCATCAGGATCCTACTTGCCATAGCCGCATATTATGACTATGAGATATGGCAGATGGAGTTCAAGACTGCGTTCCTTAACGGGAACTTGACCAAGGATGTGTACATGACGCAACCCGAAGGTTTTGTCGATCCAAGGAACCCGAGGATGGTGTGCAAGCTTCATAGGTCCATTTATGGACTGAAGCAGGCTTCGAGGAGCTAGAACCTTCGCTTTGATGAGACAATCAAA
>NW_010966823.1:60469-62356 GCF_000463585.1 Tarenaya hassleriana | reverse complement strand
CCTATGACTTGTATATCCGAAATAGAGATTTCGGATTATACTGCTATATCGAATGAGCCTACAGGGTCACACACGCAGGGAAGGACAAAACGCACGAGAAAACGACGGAAAAACCAAGACGGAAGAGTCTGGAACGGACGGACCAGAAGTCCAGAACGGACAGTCCGCCGTGCCATACCCGACGGTTCATAACGGACTGTCCGTTCCAGAAAGTATGGAACGGACGGTCCACGTGAGCAGACCGTCCGTTCTACGTGCTGGAACGGACGATCCACGTACTTTTCTGGACCGTCCGTTCCGGGCTCGGTTTTCCAAAAATTAAACCGAAATTAGGGTTAAATCACTTTATAAGAAAGAGATGAGAACCCTAATTCAGAAGAGACTTTTTGGTGCCGACTTTTAGAGGTTTGAGAGAGCTTTTGGGAGAGATCCAAAGAGTTCGAAAACCGAAGAGTCTTGTTTTCTCGAAGCACATATCGAATAGAGATTCGAGTCCTAGCAGACAAGTTCCAACCGTTGGAATCCATCCCGTGGTGTGGATAGTGTAGAGGGCGAGGGATTCTTCCTGCCTTTCGTGATCAGACGTGTTCTTCGATTGATACAGGCCCCGGATCGATTGAGGTAAGCGTTCTAACGTTTCTACGATTCAATAACAGCATGGTTCTAGGGTTCTATAAATTTTTGTTTTTCTTCCGCTGCGCAAACCCTATAATCGATCTCTTAGGAATTAGATTCGCTCATGAGATCCCAGGAAATCCAACAGTGGTATCAGAGCCTGGTTACTCTGTTTTGATTTCGTAGAACCCGATCACGCACGTTTTAGGATTTGAATTGTTTGAATCCATGTTTGCTTTGATTTCTATGCATGTTTGATGATTGAATCTAGTGTAGATTGCATGTTTCATGTTGCATAGAGTGCAGGAGTTCGAATTTTGGGTTCACAGGAGAATTCGGATCAGTTTCGGATCTGATCGGGGCCGAGAACACGGTAGAACGTGATCTGATCACGTTCATGAACCCTAGACCGTCCGTTCTGGGTAAGCCAGACCAGACGGCCCGGGGTGGCGGACTGTAGCTGCGGAACGGGAGGTTGAACCTCGAATTGCAGGTCTGGACCGGACGGTCTGAATGTCAGAACGTTCGTTCCAGATGCTGAGGCAAGACCGTCCCGTTCTGTGGTTGGACCGGTCGTTCTGCGAAGTGCGGACCGTCCGTTCTGTCTCGCAGACCGTCCGTTCCATGGCTTAGAGCGGACCGTCCGTTCTACAGTCGTGGACTGTCCGTTCCGTCCCCAGCAGAACGTCCGTTCTGCTTGGCTACTGAGCGGAACGTCCGTTCTGGCTTCTGAAGTCGAGACTGAAGTTCTGCCATCCTGGAACGTCCGTTCTATCTTTAGATCGGACGGTCCGAGGTCCAGATTCCGAAATTTTTCGTTTTCGAAGTCCGATTATGCAATCGTTGCTTAATCTGATCAACTGTGACTCAAATAACATGATTATGCAATCGTTGCCTCGAATCCAGGTACGAAGTAGAACTAAGATCGAAAAGGCTAAGTTGAGATAAGGATAGGTTCGGAAACAGGCTTGGTGAGTTGTAGAGTTTCTAACGGGTTCTAGGTGACAATAAAAATCCCATGGCTAGGTAGATTAGTCTTTGGTAGAAAGATCATAGTAGACCGGTTTGGGTACGATTCTCGGGAAACTAGCATTGGATGGATGTTTCGCTTTTGAGTTTCATGATGATGCTATTTGATGTTCATCATTCCCTGTTTTGCAGATTTTATTCCTTCGTTCTTTACTCGAGGACGAGCAAAGGTTTAAGTCTGGGGGGATTTGATAACTCCTATTCTTCTCTATATTTTGATGAGAGTTTGTCTAGGTTTTATAG
>NW_010966823.1:50841-60238 GCF_000463585.1 Tarenaya hassleriana | reverse complement strand
GAAAGAGCACTTCAAGAGCTTCACGTGGACACCAAAATCGCGTAAATCCGACACCGGAGCAGAGAGTTATGAGCGAATTCGTGAAGACCATAAAACTGCCAGTGCAGGGCCGATTTCAGTTGAAATCGGTCCGAGTCCGGAACCCGCAACTCGACCCCAGGAATCTGGATCCGGTCCGGATCCACCTGGAATCGGTCCGGATCCAGTCTAAAACCCTGTTTCGCGATTTTCAACATCTGAATGGGAATAGGACTCTTGGGAGCCGCCCTAGGGTTATAAAAAAGCCCTAGCCACGTCCTAGAACGGAGGAGAGACCCTTAGAGAACACCTAGGTACACACTTTTGGAGAGCTTTTGGTGAGAGAAGAATAGAAGTCCACGGGATTTCGGGAAGAAGAAGGAGGATTCGATCGTGAAGACTAGACATCGACATGAGCTTTTCTATTCCTTCTTTTATCTCTTTTTCTCTGTTCTTTCTATTATTTTCCATGAACCTTGAGTAGATCCATGACTATGGGTTAGGGATTCGTATGTGTTTTGGGTATGTTTGAACCCTAACTTGGAATTCGGTTTTGATTTGTTTCGGTTCTATTGATTTGCACTTTTATTGGATTGATGTTTGCTAACCCATTGATCAATTATCTTGGATTTGATTCGGTTTTATTGATTTGCACTTTTATTGGATTGATGTTTGCTAACCCCTTGATCAATTATCTTGGATTCTGAACCACATAGAGATATGGGTTTGTTTCGGATCAAAATCAATAGGATAGATCGTATTATTCACATAGAGATATGGCTTAATCGATCTAGGGTTGATGATAGCGTTCTTCATGCATCTAGGGTTAACTTGAATAGATCGAGAGATTGACGAGTTACTCTGTAGATAGTGAGTTAGTAGACCGAGAGGTGAATTCTCTATTATCATTGCTTGATGATTCCCGAATACAAGTCATAATCGTTATTCATGCATGCTTAGTAAATACCCATACACGCGAATACGGTCCCGACGCCCGTAGTCATCCTTGTTTGATAGGTCACTCGTTTTTATTTGCTTTCTTATATTGCTTACCATTGATTCTACATATTTTCACCATCACTTGCTTGCTTGCTTTGATCTATTTTCGATCTAGATTTGGATTTAGCAACCGGTCCTCGTGTTCGACCCCATGTTACGACGATCCGTATCCTTGCGGTGAGTTGTGAATCGGGTTATAGATTTTATACTCGGTACACACGTATCAGAGCACTAAACCAACAATCTTCCACTTGCTCTGTCTCCTCTATCTATGATCTCCCTTATAAGGTGAAATCGTCTGAGTATGTGTTTGGATCGTTGATGGGATCTGGGTTCTTTCGCTTGTGCGATCGCTCCATTGTTGTCACAATACAGAGCAATGGGGCTATCAGCACTCGGAATGACACCCAAGTCGCCAACAAACTTCCTGATCCAAACAGCTTCCTTTGCTGCGTCCGACGCTGCAATATACTCAACTTCTGTAGTAGAATCTGCAAGGGTCGCCTGCTTGGAACTCTTCCAGCTAACAGCGCCACCGTTTAAGCAGAAAACATAGCCAGACTGCGATCTGTAGTCATCCGGGTCTGACTGGAAACTAGCATCGGTGTAACCTCTTACAGCGAGCTCGTCTTCCGACCCACCGTATACCAAGAATACATCCTTAGTCCTTCTCAAGTACTTCAGGATGTTTTTGACGGTGATCCAGTGCGACTCACCTGGATATGACTGATATCACGTAGGATACATCTTGTCGAGTACAAAGCATGGCATACATGATGGATCCAATTGCCGAAGCATATGGAATCCGGTCCATGCGTTCTCGCTCATCAGGTGTCGTAGGACATTGACTCCTGCAGAGAACTGTGCCACTGCTCATCGGTAAGGTTCCTTTCTTGGAATCTTGCATCTTGAACCGTTTCAAGACCTTATCAGTACTCTGACACAATCCTAGAAGACGCCTCGATCTATCCCTATAGATCTTAATGCCTAAAATATAGGCCGCTTCTCCTAGGTCCTTCATAGAAAACTGCGTTCCTAGCCAAAACTTAAGGTCTTGCAAGGTAGGAACGTCATTCCCTATAAGGAGAATGCCATCCACGTACAGCACTATAAAAACTACTGTGCTCCCACTGACCTTCTTGTAAACACATGGCTCGTCCTCGTTCTGTGAGACACCAAACTTTTTGATTGTCTCATCAAAGCGAAGGTTTCAGCTACTTGAAGCCTGCTTCAGTCCATAAATGGACATCTGAAGCTTGCACACCATCCTCGGGTTCCTCGGATCTACAAAACCTTCGGGTTGTGTCATGTACACATCCTCGGTCAAGTTCTCGTTAAGGAACGCGGTCTTGACATCCATTTGCCATATCTCATAGTCGTAATATGCGGCTATGGCAAGTAGGATCCTGATGGACTTCAACATAACTACGGGCGAAAAGGTCTCATCATAGTCAATACCATGAATTTGACGGAATCCTTTTGCCACAAGTCGTGCTTTATACGTGTGCACGTTGCCATCCATGTCGGTCTTCTTCTTGAAGATGCACTTGCATCCGATGGGTTTTATCCCTTCAGATGCATCAACCAGAGTCCATACTTGGTTGTCTGACATGGATTGCATCTCGGACTTCATAGCCTCGCGCCATTTCTCGGAATCGGGACTCGCCATAGCCTCTGGTATGTGGTAGGTTCGTCATGTTCCAATAACATGAGTTCCTCATGTTGGTTGTGATGCTCTAGGATGATCCGTGATATGACACTTTGACTTTGTATTGATTCATTGGTTTATGAATGCATTACATTCCCGTTATATGATTGGCATGTTTGTTATATTTCGGTATCCTTCAATCATTATAGAATGATTCTAAACACCCTGGTCAGTTATCATTGTGGGAACAATGATGAATTAAGACTAGCATGAGGTGTGATCGATGCATTGGATGCATATCACAATCATGGGTACTCGTTGTGAACGAGTGACTGGTTGACCCGCATGAGATTGTCACATGGACAGAGTCATGACTTGAATCTCATAAAGCGGTTCGTTCTTGGATCCTCAGACCTGAGATGTCTAGAGTATCTGATATGAGGAGTGGCGTGTCTTGACTGCGTCAAACGTCGTCTTTAACCGGATGATCATAACGGCGTTGATCAGATACGTTCACGAATCATATGGAGATAATAGACATGCAATATGGGACTTATCACCTCCTCAATAGGAGAGATATCGCTGGGCCCTCTCGTGGAAGTCGGACTATGAAAATGCGTGGCCACGCTATAGATGAAGTTGCATCTATTTTATTAGTCGATTTGCCAAGACGAGAAAGCGGTTGAACTTGAAGGGTGGCTCAAACCATGCCCTTGTTCAACACATGATATCGTGAGATAAAGGATCAGAACTCGAGCTGTTATTGCCTTGGTTAGATCACCTCTAACTCAATTCTAAATGGGTGGTCATGGCGTCTTGCTAGAGGCTAACCATGACTTATAGATCGGGAATGGTTCTCGAGGCTGCTGCCACTGCGAATGGGCCTACAGGGTCACACACCATTAGGGATGGACTTATATGTGAAGTTTCAGAAAGGAAGACTTGGATTTGGTCGGAAAAATCGTTTTCGGATCAAATCAGAGTGTCAGAACGTTTTCAGCCTTCTGACTCGGACCGAGTCAGTTCCATGCGAGTCGAAGCCAAGAAAGTGTTTTGGGCTGATGTTTTGACTCGGTCGAGTCAAAGTTTTGACTCGGACCGAGTCAATACTAAATGGGCCGAGTCAAGAATTGACAATGGGCTTGGGCTGATTCGTTCTGACTCGACCGAGTCAGAGTTCTGACTCGGACCGAGTCAAAATACTCGGAAAAAGTCTCTTTTCACAAGGACTAGGGTTTCTATCTTATAAGGAGGTGTTGGACGCCGTCCTAAGAAGAGAACTCAATTTACAGAACCCTAAGACAGACCTAGAACAAAAGAAAATCGTTTCTTTTGAGGTTCTAGTTCCCGGGATTCGATCCCAAGTCTTGAAAAACCCTATTCACTTCACAGATCCTAGCAGATCAGTTCCAAAAGCGTTTGGAATCCTTCCCGTCGGTGTGGATACGTGTAGAGGGACTGTAACTTCAGTTCTTGGTGATTAAAACAGGCCCTGGATCGATCGCTACTTTCAGATCTTCAGGAAAGAGGTAAGTATTCGATTCCTACGGTGATATACACGATCTGTCGGGGTTTTACGAATGATTTTGGTTGCGTGTGACGTTTGACTAGGTTTAGATTATCCTTCCGCTGCATGAAACCTAGTAAACCAAACCCTAGATCGATATGATCGCATGCTAGGAACCCGTAGCGAAACCCAACAGTGGTATCAGAGCCTGGTTCTCTGTATATCGCCGTGCTTGTCGCATGCCTATATGAATTTTAATGGTTAAAATTGCATGATAGGCTTGATCTACGCATATTTAATGATGTTATGATTGTTATTTGATGCATGGATGAGTTTGGGGGTCGAAGACGGCTTGATGGTGCATCGAAACGGGGTGAAACCCTAGATCTCGTGGCCAAAAAGTGTCTACCAGAGTTTTGACTCGGCCAGAGTCAAGTGTTGACTCGACCGAGTCAGAACGAGTGGCCTGAAAGTGTCTCCCAGAGTTTTGACTCGGACAGATTCAGAGTTTTGACTCGACAGAGTCAAAACGAGAGAAACTCAGAGTTTTGACTCGGACAGAGTCAAGTGTTGACTCGACCGAGTCAGAACGAGAGATCTCCCAGACCTCGACAGAGTCAGAACGACATATCAGAGTTTTGACTCGGACAGAGTCAGAGTTTTGACTCGACAGAGTCAGAACGACAGATCAGAGTTTTGACTCGGACAGAGTCAAGTGTTGACTCGACCGAGTCAGAACGAACCAAAATGAACAGACTTGGCCTTACAAACTTCTGACTCGGACCGAGCCAGTTTTGACTCGGACAGAGTCAGTATAGAAAGTTGTCTGGTTGTCAAGTTTTGGTTCAGATTGATCTGTAGGTGATTTCGGCTTCTGACTCGGACCGAGTCAAGTGTTGACTCGGACCGAGTAAGGTCAGTCCGGCGGACCAGATTCTGGTCAGCTCCGGACTGGACCTCAGACACTTCTCAAGTCTGAAATTTTGTCCTCTTCCTCATGATTAATCTCAAGCTATTACCGCCCATTAGTAGAGCAACTGTCAAGGCCTCGATCGTCATGGTTACGGGTCATGCCCTAGCTGAGCGTGCCTGATTATCTTGGTGAGGCAGTATGGAGAAATCGTGATTCTCATAGCTTGAATATGGTTGAGCTTGAATTGGGTTATCAAGTCGGACTTGGACCTGATGGTAAGGATGGGATGAGGAACATGCAGTGATAGCGTATCACTATCCCATACTCTTCTAGGAATCACATAGGATGTGATTGACAATGTGTTGTCTACCTAAATAGCATGTTTTTTGAGCGTCATGCCCTAGCTGACTCAGAAGCATGTGAAATATGGATCCTAGCTCATTTAGAAACTCATTGAGGGTGTTTTTTCTTAGTGGGAGCCTGTCATATTGCATCTATTGTCTGTGTTAGTATGTGTACTAAGCGACTTGCATGTTTTATGTCTTTTGTTTTGTCTTTTTCTGTAGAATATGACTGTTGCAGGTAATCTGGCTAATCTCTCCATGCGATCCATTCTGGATCGGGAGAGACTCACTGGTGGAAATTTTCTCGACTGGTACCGCAACCTGAGAATTGTTCTCAGGCATGAGCGGAAGCTCTACGTGCTGGAAGAAGCCGTTCCTGAGGATGAACCAACGGCCAATGCGCCCAGGGCTGTCAGAGATGCTTACCATAAGCACATCAATGACAACCTAGACGTGACCTGCCTGATGCTCGGATCAATGTCGGCTGAGTTGCAGAAACAACTCGAAGGAACTGATGCCTTCGAGATGATCGAGCATCTCAGGACTATGTTCGAGGAACAGGCAAGGGTCGAACGATTTAACGTCCTTAAGAACCTGGTCAACTGTAAGATGACCAATGGTTCACCCGTGAGTACTCATATCCTCAAGATGAAGGGTTATCTAGAGGATCTTGACAGACTAGGGTTGGAGGTTAGTCGTGAGTTGGCAGTAGACCTAGTTCTCCAATCCCTGCCGCATAGTTTTGACCAGTTTGTCATGAACTATAACATGCACGGGATGGAGAAGGACTTGACCGAACTACATGGGATGTTGCGATCGGCCGAGCAGAACATCAAAGTCGAGAAGAATGTCCTAATGGTTGGAAAGAGTTCCAACAAGAGGAAGCGTTCCAAGGGCGTGAAAGGCAAGGGCAAAACGGCAAGTGTTGCCGCCGAGCCTAAGCCGAAGGCCGAGAAGGGAGAGTGCCATTTCTGCCATGTCATCGGGCATTGGCGCAGAAACTGCAAACTCTACCTGGAAGATCAGAAGAAGAAGAAGCTTGCGGAAGCTTCATCTTCGGGTATCTTTGTTATAGAGGCTAACTTGTTTACTTCTACATCATGGGTATTGGATACCGGATGTGCCTCACATATTTGTGGAAATGTGCAGGGCTTGAGAAGAAGTAGGCAGCTGGCGAAGGGAGAAGTGGATCTCCGCGTCGGGAATGGAGCAAGAGTTGCTGCGTTGACCGTCGGGACTTATGATCTTACTTTACCTTCTGGACTTGTGTTAGAACTACATGATTGTTATTTTGTACCTGCCATTAGCAGGAATATTATTTCAATTTCATGTTTGGATTCTGATGGTTTTCATTTTGTTATTGAGAACAAAACTTTATCTATTTATAGAGGTGCTTTATTTTATGGTAATGGTTACCTATTTAATGGCATTTATATTTTGGATGATAAACCATCTGGACACAATTCGATCTATAACATTAGTACCAAGCGGTTTAAGCCGAACGACTTGAACCCGACCTATCTCTGGCATTGTTGACTTGGCCACATCAACGAGAAACGCATAGCGAAACTTCATTCTGATAGACTTCTTGATTCTTTTGATTATGAATCAATCGAATCATGCGATTCCTGTTTGATGGGCAAGATGACAAAATCTCCTTTTACTAGAAAAGGAGAACGGGCTACGGAGTTGCTAGAACTCATACATAGTGATGTGTGCGGTCCTATGAGCTCGCCCGCTAGAGGGGGTTATCTGTATTTCGTTACGTTTACTGATGATTTCAGTAGGTACGGTTATGTCTACTTGATGAGACATAAGTCTGAAACGCTTGAATTGTTCAAGAATTTCAGAAACGAGGTACAGAACCAACTTGGCAAGACGATCAAGTTGCTTCGACCTGATCGAGGTGGCGAGTATATGAGCCAAGAGTTCACTGACTATCTGGCAGATTGTGGGATTGTCTCACAGCTGACTCCACCTGGAACGCCACAATGGAATGGCGTTTCCGAGAGGAGGAACCGAACCTTATTGGATATGGTACGGTCTATGATGAGTCAGGTCGATCTTCCTAAATCCTTCTGGGGATATGCTTTGGAAACGGCAACGCTTATACTGAACAACTGTCCAACAAAGTCGGTTCAGAACACTCCATATGAGATATGGACTGGGAAGCGTCCCAGGTTAGCATTTATGCAGATTTGGGGATGCGACGTTTACGTGAAACGTCTGGCTTCTGATAAGCTATCAGCCAAGTCTGATAAATGCATATTTGTAGGTTACCCTAAGGAAACTAAAGGGTATTGGTTCTACAACCCATCTGAGAACAAAGTGTTTGTTGCTCGGAATGGATCTTTCTTGGAGAGAGAGTTCGTCTCCAAGAGAGTTAGTGGGAGTAGAATAGACCTCGAAGAAGTTCGAGAACCACAAATAGTCGAAGAACCGAGTGAACAGGGCGAATCAGTTCAACCTGTGTCACAAGTTGTTGAGACAGCACCTCCTAATGAACCTCGGAGATCTGGTAGAATTCACCAAGAGCCTACAAGATATGGTTTTCTTGTGACTGGAAACGAAGACCTCATGTTGTTAGAACATGACGAGCCTACGTCGTATTCAGAGGCTGTAGCGAGTTCCGATTCCGAGAAATGGCACCAGGCCATGGAGTCTGAGATGCAGTCCATGTACGACAACAAAGTATGGACTTTGGTCGACTCATTCGATGGTATTAAGACCATTGGATGTAAGTGGGTTTTCAAGAAGAAAACCGACATGGATGGCATCGTGCATACCTATAAGGCACGACTCGTAGCGAAAGGGTTTCGGCAGATTCATGGTATAGACTATGATGAAACCTTTTCACCAGTCGTGATGCTTAAATCCATACGGATTCTGCTGGCCATAGCTGCGTATTATGACTACGAGATATGGCAGATGGACGTCAAGACCGCATTCCTTAACGGGAATTTGCTCGAGGATGTGTACATGACACAACCCGAGGGTTTTGTCGACCCTAAGAGTCCACGGAAAGTATGCAAACTTCAGAGATCCATTTATGGACTGAAGCAGGCTTCGAGGAGCTGGAATCTTCGATTTGACGAGGCAGTCAAAACGTTTGGCTTCCTGCAAAACGAAGATGAGCCATGCGTTTACAAGAAGGTCAGTGGGAGCGCAGTAGTCTTCCTTGTGCTTTATGTAGATGATATATTGCTCATCGGAAATGACATTCCTACCTTGCAAGGAGTAAAATCCTGGCTAGGATCAGTCTTTTCGATGAAGGACTTAGGAGAAGCCGCCTATATTCTAGGAATCAAGATCTATAGAGATAGATCGAGAAGGCTTCTTGGTCTAAGTCAGAGTACATACATTGACAAGGTCTTGAATCGGTTCAAGATGCAAGACTCCAAGAGGGGTGCCTTGCCAATGGGACATGACGTAGCTCTTAGCAAGACTCAGTGTCCAAAGACACAGGATGAGCAAGAGCGCATGAGTAGGATACCATATGCATCGGCAATTGGATCCATCATGTACGCCATGTTATGTACTCGTCCGGATGTATCATATGCATTGAGTATGACTAGTAGATATCAGTCTACACCAGGTGAGGCTCACTGGATTGCAGTCAAGAACATCCTTAAGTACTTGAAAAGGACTAAGGATTTGTTCTTGGTGTATGGCGGATTGGAAGACGAGCTCGCTATAAGTGGTTATACCGATGCTAGTTTCCAAACCGACAGAGATGACTTCAGATCGCAGTCAGGTTACGTTTTCTGCCTAAACGGTGGGGCTATTAGTTGGAAGAGTTCCAAACAACCAACCGTTGCAGATTCGACTACAGAAGCCGAGTACATAGCAGCATCGGATGCAGCTAAAGAAGCTGTTTGGATCAGAAAATTTATGGGAGACGGTTTAAGCCGAACGACTTAAATCCGACCTATCTCTGGCATTGTCGACTTGGCCACATCAACGAGAAA
>NW_010966823.1:50164-50534 GCF_000463585.1 Tarenaya hassleriana | reverse complement strand
AATGCATTACATTCCCGTTATATGATTGGCATGTTTGTTATATTTCGGTATCCTTGAATCATTATAGAATGATTCTAAGCACCCTGGTCAGTTATCATTGTGGGAACAATGATGAATTAAGACTAGCATGAGGTGTGATCGATGCATTGGATGCATATAACAATCATTATAATCATCCGGTTAAAGACGACGTTTGACGCAGTCAAGACACGCTACTCCTCATATCAGATACTCTAGACATCTCAGGTCTGAGGATCCAAGAACGAACCGCTGTATGAGATTCAAGTCATGACTCTGTCCATGTGACAATCTCATGCGGGTCAACCAGTCACTCGTTCACAACGAGTACCCATGATTGTGATATGCATCC
>NW_010966823.1:49728-50140 GCF_000463585.1 Tarenaya hassleriana | reverse complement strand
TGACTCGGTCCGAGTCAGAACTCTGACTCGGTCGAGTCAGAACGAATCAGGCCAAACCCATTGTCAACTCTTGACTCGACCCATTTAGTATTGACTCGGTCCGAGTCAAAACTTTGACTCGACCGAGTCAAAACATCAGCCAAGCCCAAAACACTTTCTGGGCTTCGACCCGCATGGAACTGACTCGGCCCGAGTCAAATACTAACTCGGTCTGAGTCATAAGGCTGAAAACGTCATGATAATCTTATTTGATCCGAAAACGGTTTTTCCGACCAAATCCAAGTCTTCCTTTCCGAAACTTCACATATAAGTCCATCCCTAATGGTGTGTGACCCTGTAGGCCCATTCGCAGTAGCAGCAGCCTCGAGAACCATTTCCGATCTACAAGTCATGGTTAGTCTCTAGCAAGACG
>NW_010966823.1:47106-47372 GCF_000463585.1 Tarenaya hassleriana | reverse complement strand
GGAATGGTTCTCGAGACTGCTGCCACTGCGAATGGGCCTACAGGGTCACACACCATTAGGGATGGACTTATATGTGAAGTTTCGGAAAGGAAGACTTGGATTTGGTC
Source organism: Tarenaya hassleriana (assembly GCF_000463585.1). NCBI lineage: Eukaryota > Viridiplantae > Streptophyta > Magnoliopsida > Brassicales > Cleomaceae > Tarenaya > Tarenaya hassleriana. The sequence goes on along the minus strand of NW_010966823.1, from coordinate 47,265 downwards.
GGAAAAACCGTTTTCGGATCAAATAAGAGTGTCGGAACGTTTTCAGCCTTCTGACTCGGACCGAGTCAGTTCCATGCGGGTCGAAGCTCAGAAAGTGTTTTGGGTTTGGCTGATGTTTTGACTCGGTCGAGTCAAAGTTTTGACTCGGATCGAGTCAAT
>NW_010966823.1:42705-47020 GCF_000463585.1 Tarenaya hassleriana | reverse complement strand
CTGATTCGTTCTGACTCGACCGAGTCAGAGTTCTGACTCGGACCGAGTCAATACTCGGAAAAAGTCTCTTTTCACAAGGATTAGGGTTTCTATCTTATAAGGAGGTGTTGGACGCCGTCCTAAGGGAAGAACTCGACTTATAGAACCCTAAGACAGATCTAGAACACAAGAAAATCGTTTCTTTTGAGGTTCTAGTGCCCGGGATTCGATCCCAAGTCTTGGAAACCCTATTCACTTCATAGATCCTAGCAGATCAGTTCCAAAAGCGTTTGGAATCCTTCCTGTCGGTGTGGATACGTGTAGAGGAGCTGTACTTTCAGCTCTTGGTGATTAAAACAGGCTCTGGATCGATTGCTATTTTCAGATCTTCTGGAAAGAGGTAAGTGTTCGATTCCTTCGGTGATATACACGATTAAACAGGGTTTCACGGATGATTTTGGTTGCGTGTGACGTTTGACTAGGTTTAGATTATTCTTCCGCTGCATGAAACCTAGTAAACCAAACCCTAGATCGATATGATCGCATGCTAGGAATCCGTAGCGAAAACCCAACACCTCATTCCCAGTCACGAGAAATCCATATCTCGTTGGCTCTTGGCGAATCCTGCCTGATCTCCAAGGTTCACTCGTCAAAGGTTGAGTCACAACACAACCGGCAGTGAAACATGTTGAACTTCTTCAACTTGTTCACTCGGCTCAGCGTCTACTTGCTGCTCTCGAACTTTCTCAAGTTCGATCCTACTCCCACTGACTCTTTTGGAGACGAACTCTCGCTCCATAAAAGTCGCATTCCTGGCAATGAACACTTTGTTCTCTGCCGGAATGTAGAAGTAGTAACCCTTAGTTTTCTTAGGGTAGCCTACAAATAAACACTTATCAGATTTGGAGGATAACTTATCAGTGACGCTTCACGTAAGCGTCGCAACCCCAAATTCTGACAAACGATAACGCGGGACGCTTCCCCGTCCATATCTCATGTGGTGTCGTTTCAGCCGACTTCGTTGGACTCCTGTTTAGCAGGTATGCAGCGGTCTCTAAAGCATAGCCCCAGAAGGACTTCGGAAGATCTGTCTGACTCATCATAGACCGAACCATGTCTAACAGTGTTTGGTTCCTCCGTTCTGACTTGCCGTTCCATTGTGGCGTTCCAGGAGGAGTTAATTGTGATACTATACCACAATCAACCAGATAATCAGTGAACTCTTGGCTCATATATTCGCCACCACGATCGGATCGAAGTGTCTTGATCGTCTTGCCAAGCTGGTTCTGTACTTCGTTTCTGAAAGCCTTGAACATTTCAAGTGTTTCAGACTTATGTCTCATTAAATAGACATAACCGTATCGACTGAAATCATCAGTGAACGTAACGAAATACAGATAACCTCCTCTAGCTGGACATCTCATTGGTCCGCATACATCACTATGTATCAGTTCCAATAACTCTGTCGCTCTCTGTCCTTTCCTTTGAAAGGATGCTTTGTCATCTTGCCCATTAAACAAGACTCGCAAGATTCAAGAGACTCTAAGTCAAATGAATCCAGAAGACCTTCAGAATGAAGGTTCTGTATGCGCTTCTCGTTTATATGGCCTAGAAGACAATGCTAGAGGAAGGTTGGGTTTAAGTCGTTCGGCTTAAACCGTTTGGTACAAACGTTATAGATTGACCTGTATCTTGACGGTTCGTCATCCAAAACATAAAGGCTATTAAACTGGTAACCTTTATCATAGAATAAATCACCTCTATAAATGGATAGATATTTGTTCTCAATAACAAATCTAAAACCATCCGAGTCTAAGCATGAAATCGATATAATGTTCTTACTTATAGCATGAACAAAATAACAATCATGCAACTCCAATACAAGTCCGGTAAAGTCAGATCATCAGTCCCGATGGCTAATGCAACAACTTTTGCTCCATTCCCAATGCGGAGATCTACTTCTCCTTTTGCCAATTGTCTACTTCCTCGCAACCCTTGCATATTTCCACAAATATGCGAGGCGCTTCCGGTATCTAATACTCACGACGTAGAAGTAAACAAATTAGCCTCTATAACGAAGACACCAGAAGTCGAAGCTTCTTTAAGCTTCTTCTTCTCCTGATCTTCCAGGTAGAGTCTACAATTTCTGTTCCAATGCCCAACGGCATGACAGAAATAACACTCTTCCTTTTTGGACTTAGGCTTAGGTTCAATACAACGCTTGTCACTTTCCACTTGCCCTTGCTCTTGGAACGCTTCCTTTTGTTGAAACTCTTTCCAACAGTTACCATATTACTCCTTCCGTGGCTCTCAGCTTTCTTTTTGGAATGATGCATTCTACTGATCAACTATCAAAGAATCGTCCATGTCCTCTAATCGCTTACGCAATTCTGAGGTCACGTTTCCAAACGTCAAGCTAGACTTATCCGGATCATCATCCATATGCTTCCTATAAGCATCAATGATTGATCTAGAAGTCATGGTTAGAGTCTTATCCTTCATAAGGATAGATCGCATCGTCAACTTCGGTACAATACCGGTTAACGCTATGTCCTACAGAAAAAGACAAAACAGAACGAAAACACATCTACATGTAGATTCTATCAATGATCTACTACCAACTAGTCCATCATCAATCAGTGTCTACATATCTATGATCTACTACCAGCTAGTCCATCATCAAACAATGACAACACAGATGCAAAGATAAGCTATATTCCCATAAAGAAAACTAACCCTACAATAATTTTATATATGGGACTAAGATCCGTATTTCACACAAGAACAAATTGTTACACATATCCTTATGCTATTTAGGTAGACATCTAATGTCAATCACATCCAATATGATTCTTAGATCCTTTATGAGACTATGATATCAAATATCATTGCATACTCGTCTCATCTGTACCATTAAGTTACAAGTCAAAACTTGACAACTTAATCCAAGATAAACCATATTCAAGCTGTAGGAACCACGATTTCCTACCCTGCCTCACAAAGATAATCCGGCACGCTCAGCTTTGGCATGACCCGTGTTACGGATGATCGATGCCTTGACAGGCGCTCTAGTAATGGGAGGTACACACTTAGCATTACATAAATATGGGATTTTCGAAACCGCACCTAGATCAAGCATCTACTTTCAAGCTATGAGAACCACCATTTCTCCATCTTGCCTCACCAAGATAATACGACACACCCAGCTTTGGCATGACCCATGACACGTACGATCGAGGCCTTGACAAGTGCTTTACTTATAGAGCTCCTAGATCTATTCGTTTTCGAAGTCCGATTATGCAATCGTTGCTTAATCTGATCAACTGTGACTCAAATAACATGATTTATTCTTATGGATGGTCCATAGTGAAAGAATGCATGTGACTTAATCAAAATATTGGATATGCTTGATTGAGTGGGAGCTTCGAGATTGGGATTACATAATCGAATGGATGGTCTATTCAGATTATGTAATACATCTGATCAAGGAATAATTATTGATCCTTGATATATACAATCGTTGCACAGAAACCGGTTAGATCTAGGAGCTCTACGAGTAAAGCACTTGTCAAGGCCTCGATCGTACGTGTCATGGGCCATGCCAAAGCTGGGTGTGCCGTATTATCTTGGTGAGGCAAGATGGAGAAATGGTGGTTCTCATAGCTTGAAAGTAGATGCTTGATCTAAGTGTGGTTTCGAAAATCCCATATTTATGTAATGCTAAGTGTGTACCTCCCATTACTAGAGTGCCTGTCAAGGCATTGATCATCCGTAACACGGGTCATGCCAAAGCTGAGCGTGCCAGATTATCTTTGTGAGGCAGGGTAGGAAATCGTGGTTCATACAGCTTGAATATGGTTTATCTTGGGTTAAGTTGTCAAGTTTGACTTGAGACTTAATGGTACAGATGAGACAAGTATGCAATGATATTCGATATCATAGTCTCATAAAAGATCTAAGAGTCATATTGGATGTGATCGACATTAGATGTCTACCTAAATAGTATAAGGATAGGTGTAACAATTTATTATTGTGTGAAATACGGATCTTAGTCCCATAATGGAAAATTATTGTAGGGTTAATTTTCTTTATGGGAATATAGCTCATCTTTGCATCTATGTTGTCACTGTTTGATGATGGACTACCTGGTAGTAGATCATAGATATGTAGACACTGATTGATGATGAACTAGCTGGTAGTAGATCATTGATAGAATCTACATGTAGATGTGTTTTCGTTCTGTTTTGTCTTTTTCTATAGGACATAGCGTTAACCGGTATTGTACAGAAGTTGACAATGCGATCTATCCTTATGAAGGATAAGACTCTAACCATGG
>NW_010966823.1:39338-39657 GCF_000463585.1 Tarenaya hassleriana | reverse complement strand
AATGTGATTCTTAGATCCTTTATGAGACTTATGATATCAAATATCATTGCATACTCGTCTCATCTGTACCATTAAGTCTCAAGTCAAACCTGACGACTTAACCTAAGATAAACCATATTCAAGCTGAGGGAACCACGATTTCCCACCCTGCCTCACAAAGATAATCTGGCACACTCAGTTTTGGCATGACCCGTGTTACGGACCATCGATGTCTTGACAGGCTCTTTAGCAATGGGAGGTACACACTTAGCATTACATAAATAAGGGATTTTCGAAACCACACTTAGATCAAGCATCTGCTTTCAAGCTATGAGAACCA
>NW_010966823.1:37236-38315 GCF_000463585.1 Tarenaya hassleriana | reverse complement strand
AGACTTGGATTTGGTCGAAAAACGGTTTTCGGATCAAATCAGAGTGTCGGGACGTTTTCAGCCTTCTATCTCGGATCGAGTCAGTTCCATGCGGGTCGAAGCCCAGAAAGTGTTTTGGGCTTGGCTGATGTTTTGACTCGGACCGAGTCAATACTCAATGGGCCGAGTCAAGAGTTGACAATGGGTTTGGGCTGATTCGTTCTGACTCGACCGAGTCAGAGTTCTGACTCGGACCGAGTCAATACTCGGAAAAAGTCTCTTTTCACAATGATTAGGGTTTCTAACTTATAAAGAGGGGTTGGACGCCGTCCTAAAGGAAGAACTCAACTTTCAGAACCCTAAGACAGATCTAGAACACAAGAAAATCCTTTCTTTTGAGGTTCTAGTTCTAGGGATTCGATCCCAAGTCTTGAAAACCCTATTCACTTCACAGATCCTAGCAGATCAGTTCCAAAAGCGTTTGGAATCCTTCCCGTCGGTGTGGATACGTGTAGAGGAGCTGTACTTTCAGCTCTTGGTGATTAAAACAGGCCCTGGATCGATTGCTACTTTCAGATCTTCAGGAAAGAGGTAAGTATTCGATTCCTACGGTGATATACACGATCTGTCGGGGTTTTACGGATGATTTTGGTTGCGTGTGACGTTTGACTAGGTTTAGATTATCCTTCCGCTGCATGAAACCTAGTAAACCAAACCCTAGATCGATATGATCGCATGCTAGGAATCCGTAGCCCAAAACCCAACAAGTCCCTGCACATTTCCACAAATGTGTGAGGCAAACTTCCGGTATCTAATATCCATGAAGATATAGTACAGATGTTAGCCTCTATAACGTGGATACCTGAGGCAGAAGCTTCACCAAGCTTCTTGTCCTTCAGAACCTCCAAATAAAGGTGACAATTACGCTTTCAGTGTCCAGACACTCCGCAATAATGACAGTCACCCTTATCGGGTTTAGGTTTAGACGTAGAGGCAACTTTTGCCTTCTTCGTCGCCTTCTTTTTAGCTTTACCCCGCCGCTTCTTGCTGGAGTTTTTCTCAACAGCAAGCACAGTCTTGGGCACCACGATATCCTGCTC
>NW_010966823.1:31012-36937 GCF_000463585.1 Tarenaya hassleriana | reverse complement strand
ACGCTCTTCTCCTCAAACTGCTTTTGAAGATTCGGGGCCATGCTTCCCAACATGAGACAGGAGATCTCATTGTCGTCAGACTGATGCTTCAACCAAGCATCCTTGACGGCTCTTGTGGCATTGGCCGCATGCTTTGGTGGTAGAGCCCCTTCCAGGACGTAAGACTTCTTATCGTGCTTGAGAACAATTCTCAAGTTCCGATACCAGTCTAAGAAGTTCATCCCGGTCAGCTTATCCTTCTCAAGGATAGATCGCATTGTCAAACTCGGTACGCTACCGGTTGACGCCATGTCCTACAAAAAAGACAAACAAAACGTACAAAACAAATGCAGATTCTATTAATGATCAACTACCAGCTAGCCCATCATCAATCAGTGTCTACATATCTATGAACTACTACCAGCTAGTCCATCATCAAACAATGACAACATAGATGCAAAAACGAGCTATATTCCCATATAGAAAAATAACCCTATCATAATTTTCTATATGGGACTAAGATCCATATTTCACATAAGAATGGACTGTTACACCCATTTTTATGCTATTTAGGTAGACATCTAATGTCAATCACATCCAGTGTGATTCTCAGATCCTTTTATGAGACTATGATATCAAATATCATTGCATACTCGTCTCATCTGTACCGTTAAGTCTCAAGTCAAACTTGACAACTTAACCTAAGGTAAACCATGTTCAAGCTGTGGGAACCACGATTTCCACCCTGCCTCACAAAGATAATCTGGCACGCTCAGCTTTGGCATGACCCGTGTTACGGACGATCGATGCCTTGACAGGCGCTCTAATAATGGGAGGTACACGCTTAGCATTACATAAATAAGGGATTTTCGAAACCACATTTAGATCAAACATCTACTTTCAAGCTATGAGAACCACCATTTCTCCATCTTGCCTCACCAAGATAATACGGCATACCCAGCTTTGGCATGGCCCATGACACGTACGATCGAGGCCTTGACAAGTGCTTTACTCGTAGAGCTCCTAGATCTAACCGGTTTCTGTGCAACGATTGTTCATAATCCGAATGGACCATCCAGTCGATTATGCAATCCCAATCCCGAAGCTCCCACTCAATCAAACATATCTAATATCTTGATTAAGTTACATGCATTCATTCACTATGGACCATCCATAAAAGAGAATCATGTTATTCTGAATCACAGTTGATCGGTTTTAAGCAACGATTGCTCAAACCAGATCCCGAAACGGAAAATCTAATTTTGGTGAAGCGTCGGGTCCTAGACCGATCGGTCTAGGCGGTTCGGTCTTCGGGTCACGTTTGGTCCAGACCGTTCACTTCGGATTGGTCCAGACCGATCGGTCTTGGTCCAGACCGATCGGTCTACGCATGCAGACCGTTCAGTCCGGACTTGTCGGTCCAACCGACTTGCGAAACCCTAGACCGATGGTCCAGAGGACCAGACCGATCGGTCCAATCGAAAACGTGATCAGATCTCGTTTTCGTCGTTTCTACCCCGTTTCAGACCCGAATTCGACCCCGTTTTCGCCTGCGAACTCAGAATTCGAAGCTCTTGCACTATGCAACAATGAACAGAAAATCTACTCTAGATCCATAATCAAATCGTGCATAGCATCAAAGCAAACACAGATTCAAACAATTCAAATCCTATAACGTGCGTGATCGGTATCTAACAAAAATCATGTAGAGCAACCAGGCTCTGATACCACTGTTGGATTTTCCTGGGATCTCATGATCGGATCTAATTCCTAAGAGATCAGTTCTAGGGTTGATGTAAAACAAAAATTTGATAAAACCCTAAAACCTATCATGCATGATCTTGTAGAAACGTTAGAACGCTTACCTCAATCGATCCGGGGCCTGTATCAATTGATCTGTTCGTCCGATCACTGTAGGCAGGAAGAATACCTTGCCCTCTACACGTATCCACACGGCGGAAAGGATTCCAATGGTTGGAACTTGTCTGCTAGGACTGAAGAACACGTTCTTCTTTGCGCAAAGGATCCAGGGATCTTTCTCTTAGGTTTTTCACTCTCCAAACCTCCCTAGGGTCTGAAATTCGTGCCAAAAGAGTTGGGTGGCGTTTTTCTATGTTTTTCCACATTAAACCCCTAATTTGAGCGAGTTTAGTAAATCCCGACGTCTGGACCGATCGATCTGGAGCTTTTTAACGTCTGGACCGATCAGTCCATGTCTGGACCGATCGATCTGGAACAATTTCCGGACCTCACACGTTACCTCTGGACCGACTGGTCTACGTCTAGACCGATCGGTCTAGGTTAGCTGGACCGATCGGTCCAGACCTTCTGGACCGGTCGGTCTGGCCTCCGCTCCACCGGAATTTTCCCGTCTCTTTTCGCGCATTCGTCCTTTCCTATGTGTGACCCTGTAGGCTTATTCGATATAGCAGTATAATCCGAAATCTCTTATTTCGGTTATAAAAATCATAGGCGGTCTCTAGCAAGACACTATGACTACCTATCTCGAATAGAGTTTGTTTGTGATCCTACGAACGCCAGTGATGATTCCGTTTGATGATCCTTTTGTATCACGATATCATATGTCGAATATAAGGCATGGACAAGCCACCTTATCTGATTCGACTGCTTTCTCGTTCACTAAGTTCGACTGTCTGAAATAGACGACGTTCGTCTATAGTGCGGCCACACATTTCTACAGTCTCGCTCACACGAGGGGCCCAGCGATATCTCTCTCTTTTACGAGAGGTACAAATCCCGTCTTGACTATCTACAATCCAGCACATGATTCGTTTCGTACCTGATACACGCCTTTATAGTCCTCCTGTTACGCAGGACGTTTGACGTAATCAAAGTACGCAAATCCTCATGTTGGATTCCGTAGATATCTCAGGTCTTAGGATCCAATCATGGAACCGTCATATGAGATTCAAGTCATGACGCTAGTCCATGTGACAATCTCATGCGGGTCAATCCAGTATTCCGTTCTCCAACGAATACCTATGATTGTGATCGTATCCAATACCTATGATCATCTATATGATCATCAATCACATATCATACTAGTCTTATTATGTCATTATTCCCATAATGACACAAGACTAGGGAGTTTAGTATCATTCATAATGATACATGGATTTCATAACACATCTAGTATACAAGAACATGTAATGAATCAAATACTCTCATAAACCATAGAAAGTATCAATACATCAAATGTATCTAAATAAAGCTCATAAACAGTACATCGTAGAGCACTAAACCAACAGTAATCGAGTTCGGCTCAAGGGTGTAGAACTAATCTCTTGCTCGATCCATCAGTGAAAAAGGAAAGGCCTCCAAGTATACATCCTCGATGGTCATTCCTCGTGCCTTCCTAACTGATCTGCACAACATCTTGAACTGAGTCAAATGAGCAATGGGATCCTCCGTAGGCCGCTCTCTGAAACTAGGCTGACTAAACATCGTGATGCACTGTGGCGGTAGCTCGAAACTGTCTATGGGCGGTCTTTTGATGCATGATAGAAGTTGGGTGTGCTTCGGTGCAATGTAAGAACCCAAAGTCTCCTCTGCAACGTAAGTAGCTTCGCCTTCGGTCTGCTGATCGTAGAGCGGATTCATGCGCTCTTGGTTCATGTGGTTCTGATTCTCTTGATACTCCTCGTGATGAGGTCATCGACTTAGATGAGCTAAACGAGGAGAAAGCGGAGCAAGGAAACCATGGAACGTACAAAGGAGCTTAGGAGCACAAAGGAGCCAAGGAGGAGGATAAGCAAGGAGAGACAACCAATGAACCAGTCTTTCCGATCATTCCCGATCCACCACTCACAAGGGAACGAGCAAGGAGCCTGCGTTCAAGAATCAACAAGTTCGTGGCCAAGACCCTTGAAGACAATCCAAGAACCGAAGAAGCTTACGGATTAAGCAACAAGAGCCTGCTCGTTTTTGAGCTCTTGTTGTGGAACACCTGATCAGCATAACAAGCACCTGAAATCATCAAAAGTCTGATCTCAAATCTGCCAACTCATCCTAGCCGTTAGAAGCATCATTCAAGGGATTTCTGCAGATTTGGGGACTTTCCCTTAGAAGATGGGAGAATAATCTTCTTGCCATATTCATAATAGTCGTTGGAGTTTGATTGCTGCAGAAGAATTCTCTTTCCTTTTAAGTATTTTCCAGCAATTGTTTCCTTTCTTGTTAAACAATCAGCTAGCTATTTTCCTTTTCTTCTCTTCTGCGAATTTGCCTATTTAAACAGGCCCCTTTGTCAAGTTTTAGAGATTAGATTTGATCAGAATAAACATTTGAGTTCCTTATTTCTCTTCCTCGAGTTGTCTTGAGTCCCTACAAGCAATCCGAGTTCTTGAGCTAGTGTTGAGAGTGATTCTCGATTCCTGGCCAAGGCCTAAGTGACGATATCAAAGAGATCATCCATCCCTCTTTGTGGTGTCATCCTTTCCACCTCCCTACCATTCCTTGAAGTGAAATCTGAGTGCTCATAAGCCTAGAACACCTCTCCACTATTTTCTCTTAGGAATCATTCGGTGAGAAGCTCCTAAGCCTACTGAATCTCCAACCTATCTCGAGCCTAGCTCCATTGGGCAACCGTGCGTGTATCATTTTTGGTATCAGAGCCCGGTTCAAGGCCACACGCAAGGTAACGCTGTTGATTTGATTTTATTCTTGTTATTTTGATTTGTGTGTTTGTTTGTGCAAGAACAATGGCTGAGAACGCAGAGAACAATCAAACTGTGATCCTACAAGTCCTGCAACGTCTAGAGGAACGTTTAACGCGTTTAGAGGAGGCACCACGAAGAATACAACCTGTTAGGTTCAATATGCGCCCCAATAACGCAAATCCAGACCCGGATCCACCTGATGCACAACAAAGACCGAGAAGAATGCAAAATCCGAGGGCTCCTCTCGAAGAGGATGAAGATTCTGATCATTCTACTCAGAACCGACGGAGGAGGAATGTTCAAAACCAAAGGTATGTTGATGACAGTGATGAGGAGGATGTACCTAGGAGGCAACCACGAATTCAAAGACACCAAGGTACAGATTTGAAACTCAAACCTCCTACTTTTGCTGGTAAAGTTAACCCTGAAGCTTATCTCGATTGGGAGAGGCGGATGGAAAATATTTTCGATTGCTATACATATACCTAACAGAAGAAGGTTCAGTACGCGGCGACTCAACTCACGGACAATGCACTCACATGGTGGGACCGAGAAATAGCCGAAAGGAGACGTTCTCACTATGATCCAATAATCTCCTGGAGGGAAATGAAACATCTCATGAGAAAGAGGTATGTTCCACCACATTTCCATCGGGATTTACATAGACGATATCGTAAGTTGGCGCAGGGGAACAGATCGGTTGAAGACTACTTTGAGGAGTTTGAGCATCTTCGGAATCGTTTGGAGATAGAAGAGGATGATGAGACTGTTATGGCTCAATTCCTAGACGGACTACAAGAACGCATTGCAAGAAAGGTAGAAAGACAAGTTTACCATGATATTCATGATCTTTTACATCTTGCTGTACAAATAGAGCAGCAAATACATAAGAAACAAGCTAGGACAAACCGGTCCAGAATGCCTAGCAATGTGTATCCGAGAACCGAGAGCAAAGGACACAACATGCCTGATAACTCCTAATTCTCTCTATATTTCCTGGACGTTTTTATAGGATTTATATGAGGATCATGTTCATTTGTAGGCATTATAGGCGTGTTAGGCCACGAAACTCGGTTTGGTTGTGTTTTCATAGGATTACAGGTCTCGGATGCGATTTGGAGCAAGACGGGAGCAATCTAGAGCTAAAGGGATGAAATACGTCAAGAGCTTCATCCTTGATTCGGCTGGAGTCAGACACCCCAGTCAAAATGCCCGAGTCAGAATGCCCGAGTCAGACACCCCGAGTCAGAAGGCCCGAGTCAGACAC
>NW_010966823.1:28026-29025 GCF_000463585.1 Tarenaya hassleriana | reverse complement strand
ACCGGTTGAAGACGTCAACTACATTGGAAGGAATCAGTACCAGAATCCTTCCAATCTCTACAACCCGAATGCGCCTAGGAACCATCCTGGTTTCTCCTACGGAAATCCAAGCGGAGCATTGAATGCGCAACATCAGAGCGCTCCCAGAATCCCTCAGAATCCCCCAGGCTTCACTCAGTCACGTTTTCAGGGGCAGAATCAGGGATACGCGCAACAGAATCCTGGGTACGGGCAGCAGGATCAGGGTTACCGAGCGCATCAACCTGCAAAGAACGATGAAGCAGACATCAAGACGATGATTGCCCAACTGATGGCCGATCAGAAGACATCATTTACGGAGCTGAAAACCGAGGTACAGAGCATAAGGGAAAGGCAAGACACTTTTGAGAGGAGATTAGATGGAGTTGAGGCTCATCTGAAGCATGTGGACATGCAGATTGCAGAGCTTGCATCACAACCCTCTAGACAGCAGGGCACATTTTCTAGAAAGCCCGAACCGAATCCACGAGAACATGTCAATGCTATTCAGCTTATAGATGGAGAGAACCTGCATGATACAGTCCCTCTGACCACAGAAAAAAGGATGAAGTCTAGATACACTGCTGAAGAGAAAGAGAAAGTCATAGATCACGAGACACCTAAGGTGCATATAGAGGAAGCCGAACCGCCATATGTAGCTCCTCCACCTTATGTACCACCCATTCCTTTCCCTTCTCGATTGAAGAAGCATACTGAGGATACACAGTTGTCCAGATTTGTTGATATGCTTCAGAAGTTAGAGGTTAAGGTACCTTTCTACGAGACGATACTCCAGATCCCTTCTTATGCAAAATTTTTGAAAGATATCTTGACTAAGAAGAGGGTGACTAGGAAGGAGACAGTATCCTTGAGCACAGAGGTGAGCGCTGCGATTCTACAGCATGAGTTGCCACGAAAGAGATCGGATCCAGGTAGTTTCTCGATTCCTTGCAAAATCGGGAACATTGAGATTGACCGTGC
>NW_010966823.1:24994-25988 GCF_000463585.1 Tarenaya hassleriana | reverse complement strand
AACGAATATCCTGGGAAAATAAAGCATCTCGACACTCCGCTGTCAGAATCTCGTCAACGAAAATCGTTCGAGGACATGAGTTCTTCGTTTGATAGTTCGGGTCTAAGTTGTGGGTCGGACATCGCATCAAAAGAAAAAAAATTTATTTCCTTATTCTCTATTCTTTCCATATACTTCCACCATCACTTCTACTTGCTTGCCTCGATTAAGTTTCGATTAGGATTTAGATTTAGCAACCGGTCCTTGTGTTCGACCCCGTGTTACGACGATCCGTATCCTTGCGGTGAGTTGTGAATCGGGTTATAGATTTTAGACTCGGTACACACGTATCAATGCCCACCTCAAAACCTGTTCAGGAGGATCCAAAGAACAAAGGAAAGGGTATTGCCACATCTAAAGGTGAAACATCTGTAGGTAACAAATCTAACACTCCGAGCCATGAGATTGTTTGTTACAAGTGCAGGGGTCGAGGACATTATGCTCGTGATTGTCCAAACAAGCGTATAATGGTCATCACCGAGGCTGGAGATTATGATTCTTTGAATGAGGAAGAGGTTGAAAATCTGGAAGAAGATGTTGAATATCCGGATAGTGGGGAACTACTTGTCACACGGCGAGTCTTGAACACCATGACTACCCCAGAAGAAACAGCACAACGTGAAATTTTATTCCTTCGTTCTTTACTCGAGGACGAGCAAAGGTTTAAGTCTGGGGGGATTTGATAACTCCTAATTCTCTCTATATTTCCTGGACGTTTTTATAGGATTTATATGAGGATCATGTTCATTTGTAGGCATTATAGGCGTGTTAGGCCACGAAACTCGGTTTGGTTGTGTTTTCATAGGATTACAGGTCTCGGGTGCGATTTGGAGCAAGACGGGGGCAATCTGGAGCTAAAGGGATGAAATACGTCAAGAGCTTCATCCTTGATTCGGCTAGAGTCAGACACCCCGAGTCAGAATGTCCGAGTCAGACACCCCGAGTCAGAAGAATG
>NW_010966823.1:23085-24500 GCF_000463585.1 Tarenaya hassleriana | reverse complement strand
ACGAGAGGAATCGAGCATCAAATCGATTTGATCCCGGGAGCACCTCTTCCAAACAGACCCGTGTATCGAATGAACTCCAAAGAGACCAAAGAGCTACAAAAACAGGTACAAGAGTTATTGGAAAAGGGTACACGCGAATACGGTCCTGACACCCACGGTCATCTTAGATTGCTAGTTTACACGCTTTTATTACTTTATTTCCTTATTCTCTATTCTTTCCATATACTTCCACCATCACTTCTACTTGCTTGCCTCGATTAAGTTTCGATTAGGATTTAGATTTAGCAACCGGTCCTTGCGTTCGACCCCGTGTTACGACGATCCGTATCCTTGCGGTGAGTTGTGAATCGGGTTATAGATTTTAGACTCGGTACACACGTATCAATGCCCACCTCAAAACCTGTTCAGGAGGATCCAAAGAACAAAGGAAAGGGTATTGCCACATCTAAAGGTGAAACATCTGTAGGTAACAAATCTAACACTCCGAGCCACGAGATTGTTTGTTACAAGTGCATGGGTCGAGGACATTATGCTCGTGATTGTCCAAACAAGCGTATAATGGTCATCACCGAGGCTGGAGATTATGATTCTTTGAATGAGGAAGAGGTTGAAAATCTGGAAGAAGATGTTGAATATCCGGATAGTGGGGAACTACTTGTCACACGTAGCAAATGTCTTGTTGATCATGTGACACATCTTGAGCTAGTCATGGAGACTCTCCGAAGAGAGAAACTTTATGCTAATCTCAAGAAGTGCACATTCTGCACTAATGAGGTTGTCTTTTTAGGATTTGTTGTGAGTTCGCAGGGGTTACGTGTAGATGAAGAAAAGATCAAAGCAATCCGAGATTGGCCAACCCCTACAACCGTCGGACATGTGCGGAGCTTCCATGGCTTGGCGAGCTTCTACCTTCGGTTTGTTCATGACTTTAGCAGCCTTGCAGCCCCTCTTACGTCCATCATCAAGAAAGATAAGCCATTCGAGTGGGGAGAAGCGCAAGAGAATGCATTCAACACGTTAAAGGAGCAACTCACGAGGGCACCCGTCTTAGTCCTTCCCGACTTTGGCAAGGTATTTGAAATAGAATGTGATGCATCCGCTGTGGGTATTGGAGCTGTTTTGATGCAGGAGAAACGACCGTGGCCTACTTTAGCGAAAAGCTAAATGGAGCAACACTCAACTATCCCACATATGACAAGGAGCTATATTCTTTCGTGCGCGCATTACAAACGTGGCAACACTACTTATTGGCGAAAGAGTTCATCATACATACGGATCACGAGACCCTCAAGCATATCAAAGGACAGACTACGCTCAAGAAGAGGCATGCGAGGTGGATGGAGTTCATTGAGGCATTCCCATATGTGATCAAGTACAAGAAAGGCAAGGATAATGTGGTGGCAGATGCACTCTCA
>NW_010966823.1:18438-22452 GCF_000463585.1 Tarenaya hassleriana | reverse complement strand
TTTATGAGAGTATTTGATTCATTACATGTTCTAGCATACTAGATCTGTTATGAAATCCATGTATCATTATGAATGATACTAAACTCCCTAGTCTTGTGTCGTTATGGGAATAACGACATAATAAGACTAGTATGATGTGTGATTGATGATCATAGCGTTGATCATAGGTATTGGATATAATCACAGTCATAGGTATTCGTTGGAGAACGGAATACTGGATTGACCCGCATGAGATTGTCACATGGACTAGCGTCATGACTTGAATCTCATATGGTGGTTCCATGATTGGATCCTAAGACCTGAGATATCTACAGAATCCAACATGAGGAGTTGCGTGCTTTGAATACGTCAAACGTTCTGCGTAACAGGAGAACTGTAAAGCTGTGTATTAGGTACGAAACGAATCATGTACTAGATTGTAGATAGTCAAGACGGGATTTGTACCTCTCGTAAAAGAGAGAGATATCGCTGGGCCCCTCGTGTGAGCGAGACTGTAGAAATGTGTGGCCGCACTATAGACGAACGTCGTCTATTTCAGACAGTCGAACTCAGTGAACGAGAAAGCAGTCGAATCAGATAAGGTGGCTTGTCCATGCCTTATGTTCGACATATGATATCGTGATACAAAAGGATCATCAACCGGAATCATCACCGGCGTTCGTATGATCACGAACAAACTCTATTCGAGATAGGTAGTCATAATGTCTTGCTAGAGACCGTCTATGACTTGTGTATCCGGAATAGAGATTTCGGATTATACTGCTATATCGAATGAGCCTACAGGGTCACACACGCAGGGAAGGACAAATGCACGAGAGAAAACGACAGAAAACCGAGACCGTCCGTTCTATGATGATAGAATGGACGGTCCACACTAAACGTAGACCGTCCGTTCTGCCTGACTGGAACGGACGGTCCACGTGCAATTCCGGACCGTCCGTTCCAGATTCCGGTTTTCCAAAAATTAAACCAAAATTAGGGTTAAATCACTTTATAAGAAAGAGATTAGAACTCTAATTCGGGGGAGACTTTTTGGTGCCGACTTTCAGAGGTTTGAGAGAGCTTTTGGGTGAGATCCAAAGAGTTTGAAAACCGAAGAGTCTCGTTTTCTCGAAGCACAAAATCGAATAGAGATTCGAGTCCTAGCAGACAAGTTCCAACCGTTGGAATCCATCCCGTGGTGTGGATACGTGTAGAGGGCGAGGTATTCTTCCTGCCTTTCGTGATCAAACGTGTTCTTCGATTGATACAGGCCTCGGATCGATTGAGGTAAGCATTCTAACGTTTCTACGGTTCATTAGAAGCATGGTTTTAGAGTTTATTAAATTTTTGTTTTATATCCGCTGCGCAAACCCTAGAATCGATCTCTTAGGAATAGGATTCGCTCTAGAGATCCCAGGAAATCCAACAGTGGTATCAGAGCCTGGTTGCTCTGTTTTGATTTCGTAGAACCCGATCACGCACGTTTTAGGATTTTAATTGTTTGAATTCATGTTTGCTTCGATTTCTATGCATGTTTGATGATTGAATCTAGTGTAGATTGCATGTTTCATGTTGCATAGAGTGCAGGAGTTCGAATTTTGGGTCAACAGCCGAACTCGGATCGGTTTCGGGTCTGAACGGGGCCGAGAACGCGAAAAACTGATCTGATCACGTGACCAAACCCTAGACCGTCCGTTCTGGGTTTACCAGACCGGACGGTCCAGGGGTGACATGTTGGGGTTATCTACGGGTTCCTAGCATACGATCATATCGATCTAGGGTTTGGTTTACTAGGTTTCATGCAGCGGAAGAAAGATCTAAACCTAGTCAAACGTCACACGCAACCAAACTCGCAAAAACCCGAAAGATCATGTATATCACCGAGGGAATCGTTACTTACCTCGTTCTCGATGAGACTTGAAGTTTATTTCGATCCGGGGCCTGTTCTAAATCACCAAGAGCTGAAAGTACAGCTCCTCTACACGTATCCACACCGACGGGAAGGATTCCAAACGATTTGGAACGAATCTGCTAGGATCATTGAAGAAAAGGGTAACTCAAGAGACGAGATCCAATCCCGGGACAATAGAAATCGAAGAGAACAACTTCTCTAGGGTTCTAGGATGTTTCTCTGAGTTTTAGGTCGGCCTTAATTAAGTTTGGACGAAACCCCAAACTTAAATAAGATTAAAAAACCCTAAAAAACGAATATTTAGAAATTTTCCGGATCCCGGTCCGCCGGACCAGGAGCTTGGTCCGGCGGATCAAGCTTAGTCTGAGGCCCACGGACCGGTTGACCTGAAGGCTTGGTCCGGCGGACCACGTGTGGTCAGCTTTTCCAGCATCCTCGGTCCGCCTGTTTCCTGCGTCTGGGCCGGGGCTGACCAACTCTTGGTCCGCCGGACCAGGTCTGGACAGATGACCGCGGACCGAGCTTCCGGACCTCCTGGACTGACCAAACTTGGTCTGGGGCTGACCAAACTTGGTTAGCTCCGGACCAACGCACTGAAAACTCCTTTTCATGCTTGTTTCGGTCAAATCTCGTTTCCATTCTTCGTATTCTTCACGTATAAGTCCATCCCTATTGGTGTGTGACTCTGTAGGCCCATTCTAAGTGGTAGTGACTTTAGGAACTTTTTCCGAACCACAAGTCATGGTTAGCCTCTAGCAAGACGCCATGACCACCCATTTAGAATTGAGTTAGAGGTGATCTAACCAAGGCATTAACAGCTCGAATTCTGATCATTTGTCTCACGATATCATAAGTTGAACAAGGACATGATTTGAGCCACCCTTCAAGTTCAACTGCTTTCTCGTCTTGACAAATCGACCAGTAAAATAGATGCAACTTCATCTATAGCGTGGCCACGCGTTTTCATAGTCCGACTTCCACGAGAGGGCCCAGCGATATCTCTCCTGTTAAGGAGGTGACACGTGTCATATTGCATGTCTACTATCTCCATATGATTCGTGAACGTATCTGATCAACGCCGTTATAATCATCCGGTTAAAGACGACGTTTGACGCAGTCAAGACACGTCACTCCTCATATCAGATACTCTAGACATCTCAGGTATGAGGATCCATAAACGAACCGCTGTATGAGATTCAAGTCATGACTCTATCCATGTGACAATCTCATGCGGGTCATCCAGTCACTCGTTTGTTGGGTTTCCTGGGATCTCTAGAGCGAATCCTATTCCTAAGAGATCGATTCTTGGGTTTGCGCAGCGGATATAAAACAAAAATTTCATAAACCCTAGAACCATGCTTCTAATGAATCGTAGAAACGTTAGAACGCTTAACTCAATCGATCCGGGGCCTGTATCAATCGAAGAACACGTCTGATCACGAAAGGCAGGAAGAATACCTCGCCCTCTACACGTATCCACACCTTGGGATGGATTCCAACCTTTGGAACTTGTCTGCTAGGACAGAATCTCTATTCGATTTTGTGCTTCGAGAAAACGAGACTCTTCGGTTTTCGAACTCTTTGGATCTCACCCAAAAGCTCTCTCAAACCTCAGAAAGTCGGCACCAAAAAGTCTCTTCCGAATTAGGGTTCTTATCTCTTTCTTATAAAGTGATTTAACCCTAATTTCGGTTTAATTTTCGGAAAACCGGAACCTGGAACGGACGGTCCAGAATTGCATGTGGACCGTCCGTTCCAGTAAGGCAGAACGGACGGACCACGCATCCGGACCGTCGGGTCTCGACCCGTCCGACTCGGTACTTCAGGATGTTCTTGACGGCGATCCAGTGCGACTCACCTGGATCTGACTGGTATCTACTCGTAATGCTCAACGCGTAGGATACATCCGGTCCAGTACAAAGCATGGCATACATGATGGATTCAATTGCTGAAGCATATGGAATCCGGTCCATGCGTTCTCGCTCATCAGGTGTCGTAGGACACTGACTCCTGCAGAGAAATGTGTCACTGCTCATCGGTAAGGTTCCTTTCTTGGAATCTTGCATCTTGAACCGTTTCAAGACCTTATCGATGTAAGTACTCTGACACAATCCTAGAAG
>NW_010966823.1:4045-4390 GCF_000463585.1 Tarenaya hassleriana | reverse complement strand
TTTATGAGAGTATTTGATTCATTACATGTTCTTGCATACTAGATGTGTTATGAAATCCATGTATCATTATGAATGATACTTAACTCCCTAGTCTTGTGTCATTATGGGAATGATGACATAATAAGACTAGTATGATGTGTGATTGATGATCATATAGATGATCATAGGTATTTGGATACCATCACAATCATAGGTATTCGTTGGAGAACGGAATACTGGATTGACCCACATGAGATTGTCACATGGACTAGCGTCATGACTTGAATCTCATATGACGGTTCCATGATTGGATCCTAAGACCTGAGATATCTACGGAATCCA
Source organism: Tarenaya hassleriana (assembly GCF_000463585.1). NCBI lineage: Eukaryota > Viridiplantae > Streptophyta > Magnoliopsida > Brassicales > Cleomaceae > Tarenaya > Tarenaya hassleriana. The sequence goes on along the minus strand of NW_010966823.1, from coordinate 4,069 downwards.
ACATGAGGAGTTGCGTGCTTTGAT
>NW_010966823.1:1188-4029 GCF_000463585.1 Tarenaya hassleriana | reverse complement strand
TCTGTCCGAGTCAAAACTTTGACTCGGTCCGAGTCAAAACATCAGCCAAGCCCAAAACACTTTCTGGGCTTCGACCCGCATGGAACTGACTCGGCCCGAGTCAAATACTAACTCGGTCTGAGTCATAAGGCTGAAAACGTCATGATAATCTTATTTGATCCGAAAACGGTTTTTCCGACCAAATCCAAGTCTTCCTTTCCGAAACTTCACATATAAGTCCATCCCTAATGGTGTGTGACCCTGTAGGCCCATTCGCAGTGGCAGCAGCCTCGAGAACCATTCCCGATCTACAAGTCATGGTTAGCCTCTAGCAAGACGCCATGACCACCCACGTTGAATTGAGTTAGAGGTGATCTAACCAAGGCAATAACAGCTCGAGTTCTGATCCTTTGTATCACGATATCATATGTTGAACAAGGGCATGGTTTGAGCCACCCTTCAAGTTCAACTGCTTTCTCGTCTTGGCAAATCGACTAATAAAATAGATGCAACTTCATCTATAGCGTGGCCACGCATTTTCATAGTCCGACTTCCACGAGAGGGCCCAACGATATCTCTCCTATTGAGGAGGTGACAAGTCCCATATTGCATGTCCATTATCTCCATATGATTCGTGAACATATCTGATCAACGCCGTTATAATCATCCAGTTAAAGACGACGTTTGACATAGTCAAGATACGCCATTCCTCATATCAGATACTCTAGACATCTCAGGTCTGAGGATCCAAGAACGAACCGCTGTATGAGATTGAAGTCATGACTCTGTCCATGTGACAATCTCATGCGGGTCATCCAGTCACTCGTTCACAACGAGTACCCATGATTGTGATATGCATCCAATGCATCAATCACACCTCATGCTAGTCTTAATTCATCATTGTTCCCACAATGATAACTGACCAGGGAGTTTAGAATCATTCTATAATGATTCAAGGATACCGAAATATAACAAACATACCAATCATATAACGGGAATGTAATGCATTCATAAACCAATGAATCAATACAAAGTCAAAGTGTCATATCACGGATCATCCTAGAGTATTACAACCAACATCTTAGTCAAGATATCTTTCAAAAATTTTGCATAAGAAGGGATCTGGAGTATCGTCTCATAGAAAGGCATCTTAACCTCTAACTTTTGAAGCATATCAACAAATCTAGACAACTGTGTATCCTTAGTATGCTTCTTCAATCGAGAAGGAAAAGGAACGGGTCGTACATAAGGTGGAGGAGCTACATATGGTGGTTCGGCTTCCTCTACATGCACCTTAGGTGTCTCGTGAGCTACGACTTTCCCTTTCTCTTCAGCAGTGTATCTAGACGTCATCCCTTTTTCTGTGGTAGTAATAGGGACCGTCTCAGGCAGACTCTCTCCACTTATGAGCTGAATGGCATTGACGTGTTCTCGTGGATTCGGTTCAAGCTTTCCCGGGAATGTACCCTGTGGTCTGGAGACATGTGATGCAAGTTGTGCAATCTGAGTATCGACAAGCTTCAGATGAGCTTCGACCCCATCTAATCTCCTCTCAAAATTGTCTTGCCTGACTTTTATGCTCAGTATCTCGGTCTTCAGCTTAGTGAATGATGTCTTCTGATCGAGCATTAGCTGGGCGAGCATCGTCTTAATGTCTGCTTCATCGTTCTTCGCAGGTTGAGGCACTCGGTAACCTTGATTATGCTGTCCATATCCTGGATTCTGCTGTGCATATCCCTGATTCTGCCCCTGAAAACGTGACTGAGTGAAGCTCGGGAGATTCTGAGGGATTTTGGGAACGCCTTTTGCTGTGCATTCACTGCTCCACTCGGGTTTCCGTAGGAGAAACCAAGATGATTTTTCTCAACATAATTGACGTCTTCCACTACTTCCTCTATCTCTGGAGGTGTCTGATTCGAACTGCTCTTAGCTTCCAAATGGAGCATGATAACCGCTAGCTCAGACATGACAGCTTTCAAAACTGTAGATTCTCCTGTATCTATCCGAGCCGTGGGTCGTGTATTGCTATCTTTGGACATCCCTCTAGCCTTGGTCATCTTCGCAATCTGAATCTCTAGGGTGTCAAAGGGAATCTCATAAACGCTCCCTCCACAGGCTGCATCAATCCAAATGAACGTGGATAGCAACAGTCGCTTATCCATGCCGTGGTGTGGACAAAGGCGTTGATAGCTGATAACGCAAATCTAGGTGTGTAAATAAGCTCAAGTAATAAAAAAACCTAGATACAGCGAATACCGCAAGGATACAGATCAACTGTAGTACCAGGGTCGAACACAGGGAATAGTTAACTCTAGGAACAAGACTCGACCTGTTGGTTTAGTGCTCTATGATGTACTGTTTATGAGCTTTCTTTAGATACATTCGATGTATTGATACTTTCTATGGTTTTATGAGAGTATTTGATTCATTACATGTTCTTGCATACTAGATCTGTTATGAGATCCATGTATCATTATGAATGATAGTAAACTCCCTAGTCTTGTGTCGTTATGGGAATAACGACATAATAAGACTAGTATGATGTGTGATTGATGATCATAGAGATGATCATAGGTATTGGATACGATCACAGTCATAGGTATTCGTTGGAGAACGGAATACTGGATTGACCCGCATGAGATTGTCACATGGACTAGCGTCATGACTTGAATCTCATATGGCGGTTCCATGATTGGATCCTAAGACCTGAGATATCTACGGAATCCAACATGAGGAGTTGCGTGCTTTGAATATGTCAAACATCCTGCGTAACAGGAGGATTATAAAGGCGTGTATCAGACACGAAACGAATCATGTACTGGATTGTAGATAGTCAAGACGGGATTTGTACCTCTCGTAAAA
>NW_010966823.1:0-575 GCF_000463585.1 Tarenaya hassleriana | reverse complement strand
CGGTCCACGTGAGCAGACCGTCCGTTCTACGTGCTGGAACGGACGGTCCACGTGCATTTCTGGACCGTCCGTTCCGGGCTTCAGTTTTTCCGAAATTAAACCGAAATTAGGGTTAAATCACTTTATAAAAGGGAGATTAAAAAACCCTAATGAGATAGAGAAAAATAGCCGACTTCAGAACACTTTTAGCAGACTTTTGGAGAGATCCAAGAGATTGAGAGTGTGATCAAAGTCCATTTTTCTCGAAGCACAAATCGAATAGCGGATTCGAGTCCTAGAGACAAGTTCCAAGCGTTGGAATCCATCCCGAAGTGTGGATACGTGTAGAGGGCGAGGTAATCTTCCTCCCTTTCGTGATCAAACGGATTCTTCAATTGAGATAGGTCCCGGATCGATTGAGGTAAGCGTTCCAACGTTTCTACGATTCAATAGCAAAATGGTTCTAGGGTTCTATAAATTTTTGTTTTACTTCCGCTGCGCAAACCCTAGAATCTATCTCTTAGGAATTAGATTCGCTCTAGAGATCCCAGGAATCCCATCAGTGGTATCAGAGCCTGGTTGCTCTGTTTTGATTT
>NW_010966822.1:1232410-1297912 GCF_000463585.1 Tarenaya hassleriana | reverse complement strand
TGCAGGGATGCTGAGGTACTGAAGACGGTCACTAGGGTTAATCAATTGAAAGATTTGGGTATGTTGCAGCGCAACTGTTTTTTACAATCTGATCGTCTTCGCATCAATGATCTTGTTTTCGGATCGTTTCATGTTTTTCAGCGCAATTACTGGAGCTGGAGAACAAAATCTTGCCCTTCATCGTTGCGGCATCCGGAAGAGTTGGTTCTGAGACACCTATCAAGTGTGAGCACAGCGGCATACGGGGCGTTATTGTGGAGGAAACGGTGAGTGTCGGCTGGTATTAGCTTGAAATCGTTTCTCTTTTCAATGTTTCAGTGATTTGGTGTGTAATTCTCTTGAGTTGTGAATGGATGATCCCTCAGGCGGAACAACATTTTCTGAAACATAATGAGACTGGTTCCTGGGTGCAAGATAGTGCACTAATGCTGTCAATGAGTAAGGAGGTTCCTTGGTATTTGGTAAGCCTGATGCCTCAGCTGCAGTTTGATACTCCTACTTAGCTATAGCCCCTACTGGGAGTCCATACATTCATTTACCAACCCCAAAATCATATGCTGTAGGATGATGGGACTAGTCGTGTACATGTGGTGGGAGCCCGAGGTGCAGCTGGCTTTGCATTGACTGTCGGAAGTGAAGTATTTGAAGAGTCGGGCCGTTCACTTGTACGTGGAACTCTAGATTATCTCCAAGGCCTCAAGGTTTTCCCTTTCTCCTTTGTTTTTATTAGTCTTGATTGTGCTGTTATCCTGTTTGGTTAAGCTAGTTTTGACTGTGCGATGATTTTCTGTAGATGCTTGGAGTAAAGCGCATTGAGCGTGTTCTTCCAACTGGTATGCCGCTTACCGTTGTTGGTGAGGTAAGCCTTATTTTGATTTGTCAGAGTGAGCTGTATCTGTTGATAGGAACATGCGGCACAATCTATAGAACTTCCTTGCGTGTCATACAACTCAATTTACTGGATAACTGGCAAGCACTTGAAATTGCTCAAGTTTTGCACAATTTACCTGTTAAGACAGTTCTCATAGGAAGTTGTGTATTTTTACATGTACGATAGGCTGTCAAAGACGATATTGGGGCTGTCAGGATTCAGAAACCAGACAGAGGGCCTTTCTATGTCTCTCCTAAATCACTTGATCAACTTATTTCTAATTTGGGGAAGTGGTCAAGGTCGTTTCTTTCTCAGCGCTCTTATTTTCTTATACAAAGAGACAACTATGAACAAGAATTACTAAAAGAACCTTTTTCTACAGGTGGTACAAGTATGCTTCAATGGGTCTAACTGTTTTTGGTGTGTTTCTAATTGCAAAGCATGCCATCGAGTATATGCTAGAGAGAAAGCGGCGGCGTGAACTGCAGAAAAGGTATGTCCGAATGTATCGCTAGTGGAGCCATCTATTTCGTTGTTTATTACTGCAAATGGAATTAAGCTGTCAGATCATGTTGTTGCAGGGTTCTTGCTGCAGCTGCTAAGAGATCAGAAGCAGACAGTGAAGGTATCTATCTGTCATGTGTTGTGTGAATCTCTTATGGGTCTGCTTGTCCAGATCTGACCCCAAAATTTCTCATCAGGTCCAAACGGAAGTTGTGAGAACAGTTCAGATGTTACTAGGAAAGAACGTGCTATACCTGATCTTTGTGTGATCTGCCTCGAGCAGGAGTACAATGCCGTTTTTGTCCAGTAAGTTCTAGCTCTGTCTTCTCCTTTTTTGAGAACACACTCATTATCTTGAACTGTCTAATTAGTTGTCTGTTTCCTAATGGTATTATCTAGATCTGTACTGAGGGTAGATTTGTTTTCGGTATTAAATTTTATGTACCCTCTGCTTCATACTGGCAGGTGTGGCCATATGTGCTGCTGCATGAATTGCTCGTCGCATCTGACAAGCTGCCCTCTTTGCCGGAGGCGAATAGATCAGGTGGTGAAGACTTACCGCCATTGAAGAACTCCGTCTCATCCTTCAGATCATTTGAAGTGGAAAAAAAAATGCAATGCATTGAGCTCAGAGAATGGAATGTAAATACTGAAAGCAAACCTTGCATTTAGTATATTTCCTTGGCAAGGCAAGGCCTCAACTAGCTCACCAAGAGTAACATTGTCTTTCCAAAAGTTTGTTCGAACGAGTAATTGAGATTTTTTATATGTTAATGGTTCAATAACTCGATTTCCAGGTTGTGTGCTCTTGCTACACACACACACACATACTCCAGTTGATACTAGTCTTATTCATTTACCAAGGCATGTCTTTCCTAATAATGTAGTCAAGAATCGCTATCCAAACACGGTAAAATATCCGGAGAAAAAAGACCTTCAGCCTCAAGAAACGACAAAATTCCACTTGGAGGAGAAACATTTAACTCAAAAGTCTTAATGACAAATATTCCTGCATCTCCTTTTTTTGCCTTTCCTGAAAGGCCTAAAGCAAGCAAGTGAAGCAGAGAGAGTGGAAGCCCGCTTTTTCCTTTAAGAGTTATAAGGAAGACCAAAGGCTAACTTTCATTGGTTCTATATTACCCCATTCCCCAAGCATAGAATCAAAGCAAACCAGCCAAAACCCTTGTTTTCTTCTTCAAATACACAACACCACAATACCATTCTCATAAACAAGAAAAACCCAGGAAAAAAACTTTTTCGTAACGCAGAATGCAGAGAAGAGACGAAGATACCAGTGGATACCTGAGGCCTCCTGGGATATGTCGCCGGCTGTTTAGTCTGGTGGTGGCTAAAATCATGGCCAACCGCTTTAGGAGAGAGACATTGGGGCAAGGCGAGGAGGAGGTGCTCGTATCGAATGAGGTGAAAGAAGATGGTTCTGCCAGGAATAAACTGAGCAAGAAGGAATCAAGGTCTGATATCATAATTCATTTCAAGCAAAAAGAAGACTCAGAGGAAAATGGTAAGCCGGCAAACAAGCTCGGCTCTTCCCGCCATGAAGCAGAAAAAGAGACGCCGATCAAGCTGGTTAATGGCAACGGACGAAAGAAGACAGTTAGCATAAATGAGAAAGGAAAAGCCATAGTTAGTGAGCCTAGCCCAATGCAACCGGTGGCTCTACCTGCAAACGGGAAATCAAAGCCTCAGAAGCACCATAGGCCGCTTCTAAATGTGGTTTCAAATATTAATGAGAAATCAGATGCTTTTATCCGTAGTAGAAAGGAGAAAATGAGAAAAAGCCTAGAACCAAAGACATGAACATTCTTCTTTGTCTTCTTCTCTCACTCTCCTCTCTGTATTGCAACATGCGGTAGGGGAAGAACCTGGTAAGGCAAAGCCCTCTCTTGCAAAGAAATAAGTGTTCTCTATCTCATATGGCTAGAGAATTTAATTGATTCAGACACTAAATCTTCACATGTTATTCTGAAATTCTTATATATTGTTTTTCTTTATTAGCTGCATTCTTGATAAATGATGTCTATGTACTCGCGTTCCTATTTAAGACAGAAGTTGCATAACCCCAGATTTCTATTGATTTGTGAGCAATTCCCTCAAAGTTGTCGAATACCTTTACTTGCAGCAATGGCCATGATATGTTTCATACTCCATGCTCTTTTCACACGGAGAAGCTGAATGGAGAAAAGTAATAGGATAAGAGAATGAATCTGCATTTTCTTCTATAGACAATAGCCCCCCTGGTGATGTTCACCATAAGATACTAGAAAAGTGGAAAAAGTCCTCTAGTCCCATCATGAGATCCAAAGATTCCTACTCCGTTCTTTGAAGCCATCCAAGCTGTAGTGAAACAAGGAATCTTTAACGTCAGACACAACAAATAATAATTTCCAGATAATTATCAATCCAATTCCGAAGAAGCAAATACCTTCCAGGCATACATTGCAAAGAAGGCAACAGTATCAGCAGACCAGACAACAGCAAATGACTTCCAGAAGAAGGGTATCACAACGTTGAGCAATGGGATGAGCAGAAACAAATAGTTAAGAGCTTCTTTCTCTTTGCTCGAGCAATCTCGTGCTCGAAGAGAAGGAATTGCTGCAAAAATAGAAAATAAACAAAAGAACAGGCTAAACAGCCAAAAAACTTCATTATGCAGCTTGGGATTGAGTTGAATCCTGGGAACAAAACTTACTGAACATCCAAATGGACCACATGCCCATCAACCTCCATATATCAGGTTCATTTGACGGAAACAGGAGGTTGAATGACAGAACTCCTCCGAGCACCATTGATGCATATCCTTGAACCTCAAAAACTTTGTAAAGGGTAGTTCCGGGCACAGCAGGGTTTTTATTAGCAGTTGAAGCCCTAGGTGCAAAGGTTGCTGCAGTCTTGTTGACTACCTGTTTGAAATGAAGGGGAAAAGACCCTCAAGATGAACAACAGCTTGAAGAGCGTTTTCATCAGAGCAGAGAAAACCTGCAAATCGATATAGGAAATCCCGCACCTTTTTCAGGTCTTTACCGAATAAAGGAGGCGCAGAAGAAGAGGAAGTAGAGGAAGGAGAAGGCGAAGCGGCACTGGTTTCTCCAGTTTCAATCGGTTCTGCTTCCTGCCTCAGCTCCTCCTTCGCTTCCACACCGTCCGAGCTCGCGCAAATCCTGAAGATTCCGGCTCGAGATCTTCTATGGCGAAATGCATCTCTACAATTCGGGTTGGAGACAAGAGCCATCGACGAGACCCCATGGCCGCACAAAGACCGAGAGATTAAGCACCAGTTCATCCTCTACAATGGTGATTTTCCCTCCTCCGTCCGATTCTCACGGAGAAATCAAACCAACACGCGATAAGGAACTGGCGATGACCGTTGGACGGCTTTGAAACGACAGCGTTTGTGATGACTGGAACACTGCCGAGAGACGCGGACACAACATAAAAACGCCGTTGAGTTCGACGGCATTCAATAACATTACCGAACCGGTAAAAACAATTTCGATCCCAATTGCCGGTTTAGTAAATTATTTTTGGACCAACAAATTAAATCCGTATTTACCGTATCAATTCTCATAGATTTATTCACAATTTTATATATGTATATATTGTTTTGTATGCATTCTACAAAGCTCTACCAATTAATAGAACCGGTAGTACTATACCGGTTTGGAGTGGACCTGATCGGTTTAAAAATTTGTCGAAAATCGTTAATAACGCTAAACACGTAGATTCTTGCGAAAGAAATCTATGCCCGTTTTGATCCGTTCGTTCATTTGCATTTTGCTCCTGGATTTAGATTTTTGAATTCTGAAATTCGAAACCTTTCAAGATTTAGTTTCTTTCTCGCGTAAAAAGCAGGGTTTTTTCTCGGTGATCGTCACCGGCGAGCCGAGGGTTTGAGCTTCTTTGGGGGTTTTCCGAAAATTTGAACTCGAAACTGGAAAGGGATCTATTGAATTCGATGAGAGTTAAGGCAAGATGCTCATGGCGAAATTCTTGGCGGGATTCCTGTTGCCCTCTCTGCTTTTAGAAGGTACGTCAGTGCTCCTACTTAATGCCGATCTTAATTTCTTTTGAGGCGTATAAATATGATTTAGACGATTGAAGAATTTAGAAAATCCACTTGATTGGCTTACATCTTGCCATGAAGATCGAAGTTTGACGGGTTTTCGATGCCCAATACGTTTATTGGGTCTCTTACGAACTGTGGAATCGTGTAATGTTCTTCCGTAGAAATATTTCCCTTTGACTTTTGTTCAAATGACAAATGCCGCTATATTCCGTGGCTTTGGATTTCTTATTTCTTTCTTGTGCGTCCTTACTCCTCAGGGCTCATTCAATTATTGCCAGTTTTTAGATCGTCACTTTACTCCTTAGGGCTCATTCAACAAAGAGATTGATGTTACCTGGAGTAGTCCAGGGTTTTTCATAATGGCTTCCTTTTTGTTGCAGCTGCACTTAGTAACTGGAGTTCAATCTCCTTTGATTACTTATTGGCTTTCCTCCTCGTCCACTATAAAGCTCCTGAAATCGGTAAGACAATGTTGTTAATTTACTGACTTCCTCACAACAAGATTTTTCATCTTTGTTTCCATAAGCAAACTTTTAGCTTCTTGTTTTCATGGTAATGCACATATCTTTGACCTTGGAGCGTAGACCCTGAAATAGAATTGTTGCTGTTTCCAGCGTTCACGGATATTTTATTTCCAGATCTAGCTGTTTAGATGATGTTAATTTCTCAAACTTGCATTTTTCTTGCCTTTCTTTTGGCAGGATACCGTTTTCAGAGGGCGCGCTGGCTGTTATGGCTTATTATCATATTTTCCTTTACTGTGCTTCTACCTCAAGTGATATACCTTGTTTTATGGGCTGTTGTGGGTCAAGAGTGGAACGCAGCAGATACTGGCTGGATGAGAGTCATTGGCTTTATGATGTAAGAGTTAGTCTGATTCTTTAATTCGATGGTAAAATATCTTTAAGCTTCCCATGTCATTGTTTTCTTCCATGTTTGCTTTTGCAGATTACATTCTTGGAGCCACCCCACTGTAATATATTTCCTGGTTTTTCAACAATTAACTCTGCTAGTTTCTCTAGCTTACATATACAGTAGTAGATTCAGTTTTGTTCAGTGGCAGGACACATGTGGTCTGAGTTTTCAGGAATTTTCGAACAGCTAGGTTTGTAAGTTATTCAGTTGACCTTTATGGTTTACTCATGTAACTATTGTATTCTTTCTCATTTTTTGTTCATCAAGTTCAGTAATGTTCATTCTAATTAGAATATGCACCATGTCCTTTTTTCTCTTTCTGGTTTATTGTGCAACTTGGTTTACTTGATTATGAAATGATTTGATGGCTCAATATGCTCGTATAAATTTCAGTTGTACGGTTGTATACTTGTGCCTACTATTCCATCCTTAATTTGTATGAATATAGGGCTTGGCTAAGAACTAATTGAGAACATTCTCGAAATTTCTTGTCATCCCTCAGCATTTTAAAAAAGTTTTAGTCGAAGAATTAGCAGTCTTTTCAATTCTTGTGGTGTTTCTTGGTGTTTGTAAAGCAAGATATTTGCTTTCTCTTATTTGTAAAGCAAGGTATTATCCCTTTTACAATGCGACTAGTATTAATTTGAACCAAATCGTAGAATGGTTGTTCTCTGGAGCTATGAAGGAACGAGATAAATCATCTAACGTAAGTAATACTTCGCCCAAACTGAATGTGTTGATTTAATTATAAATCTTGACCTTGTTGGTTTCTTCCAAATTTTGCAGATCTGGTGTGAGGCACGCCAATGTTTTACTGAGGGGAGCAGTATTCAGGACTTTCAGTATCAATTTTTTCACATATGGTTTTCCGGTGCATAATATCTTTGTTGCCTGTTTAACTTGTTTGTATCGCAAAATTGGGTAAGCAAAATACTTTCGTCAGGAAACTTACTCCCTTTTTTCTCTTTTCAAACGACTGCAGGTTTCTCTGTTTGCGATTTCATTCTGGAGTTTTCATTTTGCAAGTGTATGTGCTTTCGGGCTCCTGGCATATGTTGGCTACATTATCTATGCCTTCCCATCATTGTTCCAGTTGCACAGATTAAATGGTTTGCTTCTTGTGTTTATACTCTTATGGGCTGTCAGCACATACATATTCAATGTGGCTTTTTCTTTTCTGAATGCTAAAGTTGGAAAGGTAATATCTCCTTCAACATGAAGTTTAAAGTATTTGATTTTGTTAAATTAAGCTGAATAGTCAATAGTGGCATTAACATGCAGGACATGGTGATTTGGGAGATGGTGGGACTTTGGCATTATCCGATACCTGGATTCTTTTTGATTGCGCAATTTGGTTTGGGCATGTTGGTTGCCTTGGGCGATCTCGTGAATAACTCTGTTTTTCTTTACATTTTGGATGAGGGTTCCAGATCTTTTGACGACAGATCTCATCCTGAAGGTAATGGCTTTTGTTTTTCCCAAGTGCTTATGCTCTACAAAATTAACAGCCATGGATTCTTGATTTCCCCTTCTTTCTCTGTCTCCTAGAATCGTGACTCGGTCTGGTAAATTTTTAGTTTCCACACTAGCTAGATATACTTATTAATCAAGGTCACCGTAGCACTTTTTTCTTTTTTCATTTGAACAAACTTCTAAACTGCCTACTGTTTTTTATAAGAGTTTACACAATCCAGAATATGATTCTATGAAGTACATTCCGATATTTTAATCATGGAAGATAAATCTGTATATACTATGTGCTATTGAAGGTGAATGCCTTTAAGGGAATTTGTTTCCCTGGCTAACATATCTAGTTTTGGGTATGCCTTTCTCCGTTAAATATGCCTTGTTAGTTTCCATATTATATTTTTCATTCACTCTGGACATTGATCATTTGCATTGCATTGCATTGTCATTATCATTAGACACAGCTGATGAAGAAACAAAGGTGTTGGTTGTTGCAACTGTTGCATGGGAATTTGTTTCCCTGGCTAACCTATCTAGTTTTGGGTATGCCTTTCTCCGTTAAATTTGCCTTGTTAGTTTCCATATTATACTTTTCATTCACTCTGGACATTTGATCATTTGCATTGCATTGCATTGTCATTATCATTAGACACAGCTGATGAAGAAACAAAGGTGTTGGTTGTTGCAACTGTTTCATGGGGACTGCGGAAATGTTCTCGAGCTATTATGCTTGCATTGATTTTCCTCATTGCCATGAAACCTGGGTTTGCCCATGCTGTGTATGGTATGTTCTCTGATCGTTTCTCTCTATCTTGCTTTGCTGTTCTAATTAGAATTCATTTATCTGGTTGTTGAAATCGCTCTGCAGGAAAAGGACTCTTTAAGCAGAGAAATTTTGTTTCAGTTAGGTATGTGTCTCTCTGTTTTTTTTTTCCACTGTTGTAGGCTTGGTCTCCCGTATGACCAGTTTCTTTGGAAGCTTGTGCTGCATGGTGATGTTAGAGACTAGAGTAAAAAAGAGAAACAGAGAAATTGGCCCATTGATATCCTTCTGTGTTGATGAATGCAGGTCTGCTTAGATCTGAAAGCTCTTGGGATTTCTTGGAGATAGTGTTACCGTTACTTGCCTGCTTCTGTGCAAACCACAATCATGGTTTTGAGATGCTATTTTCCTTCTCAACGATTGTACGCCACACCCCAAGCCCTCCCATCGGATTTAGCATACTGAAAGCTGGTCTGAACAAATCGGTCCTTTTTGTCTGTGTATACATCGCCATTATCAAGTTATAGCCCTGATAATACTTCTTACGGTAAAACATTTGCCTTGATCTCTCTTGAAGTGAGTTCAAAACCATGTCTCAACATTTGCATGAGGAGCATTTTTCTTCTTTATTTTGTACTTGCTTGCAGATTCTCGCTTTCATGGTGAGCTATTTGTTCTCTGTTCTGCTGTCAGATGATATTTCTCAAAGACAGTTGCCATATCATCTAGAATTCTCTATTTGAGGCCAGGCATTGAGCTCTGAGTCTTGTCATTGTTTCTCTTACTGTTAACTATCTAATTGATCAGACAACTGACCTGATAGTAGGTTTAGTCGGATAAAATGGCTGCTAATAACCTAATCCATTATGTCCTAGAAAGTTACCTGCACTGACTAACTGTGTCACTATATATGCCTAACAAGATAAACAATTATGTCTGGTGCAATTAGCTTCTTGTTAGGAGCTCTAGGTTGGAGTTGCAGGCTTTGAAATCTAAGTTGTGCATTCTGCCTAACATCTTAAGATTGTTTTTACATTGTTTATTTTTTCTTTATCATAACTATTTTTTAACAATATTTTTTTATTATCATAAACATTTTATACCTGCTATCTTACTGTTTAGTTTTTTTGTGTTTCTTTGCAGAGAGACGTATTGCTTCATTTTTGAGTGCGATTGGGCAGAAGTTTCTGTCTGTGTACCGGTCTTGTGGAACTAAAACATTGCTTTCATTACAATTTTCATTAGCATATATCTAGTCAAGCCCAATTATATATCACTTGGATACATTTTCCTTCTCATGTTCTGGATCTTGAAGGAACTAAGTGGCGCTTGTGGTTTCCTTTAAAAGCATATGCAGTCTTGGTGTTTGTGTTCATCTACTGCTTAAGTAGTTTCACGAGCTTCCAGATATGGTTGTCTAGATTCATGGACCTTTACTTTTATCTGGGTTACGACTCCAAAACACCATTGCTGCAAGATGTTTGGGAATCTCTTGCTGTGTTGATCATGATGCAACTTTACAGCTATGGAAGAAAACAAAGTGGGTGTGATAACCCAGGTCAATTCAGTCTGCCTCATCCTGGACTTCTTGTTTTTTTCAGAGGGTTTCTGATACGGCATGGTCAAAAAATCTTGCTTGCATTGTTTTATGCATCCTTGTCTCCAATTAGTGTGTTTGGGTTTGTATATCTACTTGGACTTGTCATCAGTTCAACCTTCCCAAAGCCTTCCTCTATCCCATGATTCCCATCCAAATCATTTTTGGTCTACACGGCATTTCTAGTAACCTCTGAGTATCTTTTCCAAATGTGGGGTATGCAAGCTGGGAGGTTTCCTGGGCAAAAGTATGGTGATTTGTCTTTCTTCTTGGGGCTTCGTGGATATGAACCTGGATTTTGGGGGATAGAGCTAGGACTGCGAGGTAAAGTGCTGGTTGTTGCCGCATGTAATCTGCAGTACAATATATCTCGTTGGCTGGAGAGGACACCTGGTTTAACTAACAGCAAAGGAAAATATGCAGAGCCTTGTCCACTTTTGTCTGTGCAGGAGACACTGCTGCAAGTGTTTCTATTCCTAATGATGGAAACACAACTTCAACAGATCCTGCTGCTATATCGGCGAAACAATACAGGGCAACGAGCAAATCTTGGCCTTCTTTTTCTCCCAGTGATTCTCAGGCAAGTGATCATTTGTTCCCAAAGACTGGAGATTCTGAAAGTAGTAGTTCAAGGAAGTTTTCATTTCGATACTTCTGGTGAAGCATCAGGGAGAGTCATAAGTGGAACAGAAGGAGAATTCTTGCCTTGAGGAAGGAGAGATTTGAAACACAGAAGAATCTGTTGAAAGTATACTTGAAATTTTGGATAGAGAACACGTTCAACCTCTTTGGCCTTGAGATAAACATGATTGTGCTGCTTCTTGCCAGTTTCACTTTGTTGAATGCCATCTCCTTAGTATATATTGCACTGCTTGCTGCCTGTGTTCTTTTGAGAAGACGACTTATACAGAAACTATGGCCTACAATTGTTTTTCTGTCTGCTTCAATCCTCAGATTCGAGTACATTACTACCTGGAAGAACTTGTTGCCTTCAGTTCATGTGCCGAATGAGACAAATGTACATTGTCATGAATGCTGGAGAATTTCGGATCTCTATTTCAACTTTTGCAGGGATTGTTGGCTGGGTATGACTCTTCAAACTCTTAAGAACACCAGGTTCCTTTTGTTTTACATAACCAAGCATCCAAAGGGTCACTTGCAAACACGCAGCCACATAACTGATGGCCTGTCCACAATTAGTATGCAGCATAGCTACATACATACTGGAAGAGCAATCTTGCCAAATAAGTAATTGAAAAATTATTTTTTGCAGGATTGAGAGTCGATGATCCCCGGACTCTTATCAGCTATTGCGTTATATTCATGCTTGCCTGTTTCAAACTTCGCGCTGATCACATGTCCAGTTTCTCGGAGTCATCAACTTATCGGCAGATGACATCTCAACGAAAGAATTCACTTGTCTGGAGAGATCTCTCTTTTGAAACTAAGAGCATGTGGACCATGCTTGATTATCTAAGGCCTTATTTTTACGTCCATCTGCTGGATCTTGTGCTTGTTCTGATTCTAATCACAGGAAACCTGGAATATGACATTCTGCATCTCGGTTATCTTGCACTTGCTCTTGTTTACTTCCGGATGCGACTTGAAATACTAAAGAAGAAAAACTAGATAGTCAGGTTCTTACGGATATACAACTTTGCTCTCATGTTCTTTTCTCTTGCATACCAGTCTCCGTTTGTTGGGAACTTCAGTGGTGGAAAGTGTGTGACCATTGATTATATTTACGAGGTGATTGGATTTCACAAGTATGACTATGGATTTCGAATCACTGCAAGATCTGCTCTCATTGAAACTATAATATTTATGCTGGTATCCCTTCAATCTTACATGTTTTCCTCCCAAGAATTTGATTATGTGTCACGGTATCTTGAGGCATAGCAAATTGGTTGCTATTGTGCGGGAGCAAGAAAAGAAAGCTGCATGGAAAACAGAGCAACTACAACAAATTCATGAGGCTGAGGAAAAGAAACGGAAGCGGAACTTGCAGATTGAGAAGATGAAATCTGAAATGCTGAACATACAAGATATACAGCTTCATAGAATGAATTCTGATGTTAATTTTGGAGTTTCTTCTCTGCATGCTGAAGGCCTAAGAAGGAGGCGTGGTCCTGATCTAATTCCGGATAGTGGTGCAGTCAGCCCCGAGAAAGAGAGGGTGTACCACAGGAAAGAAAAGCAACACATTGATGAGGATTCAAAATTTCCTTTTGAAGTCCATGAATTTCCTATAAATACCAGTCCAGATGCACCTGCTTCCCCAAAGTCTCCAGTTGCAGCATCTCCTTGTGAGATCACTGAAGTTCAACATAATCTTGATGGCGGTGCTATGGAAACCAAAAGGAAGGAGAAGTCTCATGGGAAAGATAATCCATTGATTTCTGCAATTCAACTTATAGGGGATGGTGTTTCCCAGGTTCAATCTATTGGAAATCAGGCAGTTAATAACCTTGTAAACTTCTTGAACATTTCGCCGGACCACTCAGATACAAATGAGCAATCCTCTGTTGATGACGAAGTGTATGATGAGATGGAGAGTCAGGGAAGAAAACATGCACCTTTGGAGCGTTCAGCATCTTTAAAATCTGAAAAGGGTACTGATGCCACCAGCTTTCTGATAGGGAGGATCTTTCAACATATATGGTCAAGGATGCAGTTTAATAACGATATCGTTTGCTACTGCTGCTTCATTATAGTATTTCTGTGGAACTTCAGTCTTCTTTCCATGGTCTATCTAGCAACACTCTTCCTTTATGCCCTCTGTGTTCACACTGGTCCTAGTCACATCTTCTGGGTTATGATGCTAATTTACACAGAAATATATATATCCTGGTCCAGTACATTTTACCAAGTTATAATCCAGCACTGCGGGTTAAGCATTGACTTAAATCTTGTTCATGATTTGGGGTTTCCTACACATAAAATAAAATCATCTTTTGATGTCAGCTCATTGCCTCTTTTCCTTGTCTATTTGTTCATTCTCATTCAAAGCGCTATAACAGTGAAAGATGGTGACTGTGTTCCTTTCACAGATTTTACTTCACGTCGGAATACCCATTACGGCCAGAAGGCTCTTATGAAAGATAGCTGAAGCCAAAGGATCATGGATGTGTTCAAGAAGCTAAGAGATTTTGGGAAGATGATTATTAGAAGCTTCTGCAGATATTGGATATCGTTGACACGAAGAGCGGAATCTCCTCACTTTGTCCAGGTGACAATGGATGTTCGCATGTGCCCTGAAGATGGAATCATTGCTTAGGCTTGTTCACAACGAGAGATGTGATAAGGAGACCCCCGATCTTTGCCCCTTCTCAAGTAGGATTCACGTACAAAGCATAGAGAGAAGTAAAGAAAGCCCAAATGAGGCTTTGGTTGTTCTAGAGGTTGAGTATGCTTCTCTGATGAATGGGTGTTCTTCAGCAGAATGGTACAAGTCGCTGACGCCTGCCTCAGATGTGGCCAAGGAAATTCGTAGAGCTCAACATTCTGGACTTGTTGAAGAAACCGGATTCCCTTACCCTGTTCTCTCTGTAGTTGCTGGAGGAAAGAGAGAAATAGACCTCTATGCCTACATATTTGGCGCTGTTTGATCGTCTTCTTCTTGGTTGCCATTTTCTATCAATCGATCATAAAATATAAAAGTGAATGATAGAACTCTCCGGTAAAGGTACGCTTTATTACTCAAACAACTCGGTAGGTTTTGATTATTGCGAGGCCACCAAACTCTCTCCAACAAGAAAAGCAGCCAATTCTTCGATATCTATCCCCGTACCCTCTTATTCTTATTTATAATAAATGACTAACAAAACCCTAGAGCATAGAATAGGAAATACAGAATGCAATCTTAGAAAATATAGAAATAGCATAATATCTAAACCAACCTCCCTGATTTAGCTCCAACCCAGCTGAGCTCTCCTTTCCCACCTCTTCCACGTCATTAATCTCCTCTGTTTGTCCTTGACAAACACTCGTAAGGCCTGTGCTTCCTCTTCTACTGTACTTATCAGTGAATTTCTTGAGGTGTATTAGTTTGAAGACCAGTTCCCCGTAGAGTTTGTCAGTATACTAATGGTGAGTCCATTGCATATGTTCAATTCTCCTCCTTGTTTATCTAATATCATTTCTCATTGTACACCAGCTTCGTAACCCCATGAGAATGCTCTTGTGGCAGGTCATCTTCTTCTTGATGATTGTTGATCGTGCCATTTATCTTTGCTCATTTGCAACTGGAAAAGTGATTTTCTACCTCTTCAGTCTTGTTCTTTTCACATATGCAGTGACGGAGTATGCTTGGAAAATATTTCCTAGCCAGCAACATGCTGCTGGGTTTTCTCCGTGCAATATTTCTTGCCGAAGCAGTGTCCCTAGCTCTCCAGGCCATACAAATTCGGCATGGACTGCCACATAAAGACACCCTGTATCGCCAGTTCTTGACTAGTGAAGTTTCTCAGATCAATTACCAGGGCTACAGGCTTTACCGTGCTCTTCCTTTCCTGTATGAATTGTGATGTGTACTTTACTGGTCTTGCACAACTACATCGTTGACAATGTACGACTGGCTCAAGGTATGTGCGAAATCTATATGGTCCTTGGATGGCAAGAGATCCATCTTTACATTGCCCAGAAGAAACATAATTTCTTAAAGCAATGAATCTGCTAAGCCTGAAAAGTAGCTGTTTCCCCTCCCCTGCTTTGCTGTCTAAAGTCCTGGTGATTAGACATTGTGATCGTGGATGTTCCATCTTTTTTTTTTTTGGTTTCCATTCCATAGCATACATAAGAATTAGGTCTTTGTTTCCCTTGCAGCTGGAGAATGTAAATGCAAGTTTGTACCTTGTGAAATGTGATGCAGTTGTGTATCAGGCTAAACACAAACCTGGGGAGAAGCAAACGAAAATGACTAAATGTTGCAATGGGATATGCCTGTTTTTCATCTTGATCTGTGTAATCTGGGCTCCTATGCTGGTAAGAATCTTGAGAAAAAAAAAAGTATTTATATAATGCTTCTTTAAGCCAATCTTAGTCAGGTTTTTTATTTACATGGATATTTTGCTGCTTATGAATTTCTCCTTTGCAGATGTATAGCAGTGGTAACCCAACAAACATTGCCAACCCAATAAAAGATGCCAACCTTCGGAAAGCTGACTTTGTACCAGACAACCCTCTTTGAGAAACTTCCATGGGATAGGGTTAATCTCAATATAGATCTCAGCCCTAAAGGCATCCTGCCTACCTGTTACGAAAACGATATCCAGTTTATATGTTGTCAATCTGTTGCCAGTGTTGACACAGATATGGATATCACTTTTTCTTGTGTTCTTAACGGAGATCGGCCCAAAGGCAAGGAAATGGTAAAATTTGAAAGACGTGTTGACCCTGGGGATCTTCCGAAAAATCTGATGTCCAAAAGGTTCTGAATGGCTCTGTAGATGGATTTAGAGTACATAATCTCTATCAAAAATACTTCCGCATTACTGGCTCTGGCGATGTCAGGCCTTTTGAAGACCAGGTAATCCTGAATTCTCATTTCCAATCCTGAATTCTCATTAACTAGAGAGTTCACTAAAACGCAGTATTGCCACTGTTGTTACAGAAGGGTGAAGTTAGTGCAGAACTACTCGTGAATCATGATATCAATCCATCAAATATCAGTGCTTGCAAAGGTACGGACGGACCAATGGCCATCATAATGTCCGAGGAAACGCCCCCACGTAAGTAAATTAACTTCTGCTTCAACTTCCCATTTGATCATATGAAGGAGCTGTGGTTTTTTGTCAATGTTGTGTTAAAAACAATATCAACACCTGGTGACATGCAGAGGGTATTCTCGAGGACACACAGCAAATTCAGCATTTGGGGGCTCTACATAACATTGTGCTTGCAGTTGGGCGTTTCATCAGGCTTCTGATAAGCCATTCCATGCGTGTGTAAGGAAGAGGAAGAAGAATGGAGGAAGGAACAACCCTGAGCACGTGAAGGATGAAGCGGAGGCGACGAAGCAAGGAATTAAAATCAGTAACAGTTTGGCAGAGGGAATGATTGATACCAATTTGATAAGATCTGTAGATAGAAACGGCCTTCGTATTCCTTCCAAAACAGAAATACAACCTGAGAGCTTTGATTATTGAGAGGCCTCACCTCTCCCCATTCCCCAATTTCTTCTCAAAACAACCGATGATCAAAACAGGAAACGAAAACATAGATATATAGCCTTTTCAGCCGTAGTGTGCTGATGCGGCAATCCTAAAACATGTCCATGCAAAACATTCCCTCTGCCAACCCGTTACTGATTTAATTCCTTGCTTCGTCGCCTCCCCTGCCCTTGGGTGCTTCATCCTTTACGTGCTCAGGGTTGTTCCTTCCTCCATTCTTCTTCCTCTTCCTCTTCCTTACACATGCATGGAATGGCTTATCAGCTTCGGTGCTCTGACCTGCGGACGAGAATACCTTACGAGAACCTACCTTCCTGTGACAGGTGATTTCCCAAATCCAGACTGTTTTCTCATAAATCGCTTGTGCATTTTCATCGACAAGTTTCTACTGTCTCTGATGGATGTATGGATTGATAGCAATGTGCGAAGACGAATACGGTGCCAGAGCAGAGGGTGAGCTTGGAGTTGAAGAAGGCCTTTACGGGGCGCTTGTGAAGATCTACACACATGTTGTTGGAGTATACAAAGCCAGATCAGTAGAATGAAGAGCTGTATGATTTGCAGGGAGAAGGAAAATGTTATGAATCTATCAAGTGAGCAGCAGTTGTTTAGGATAACCAGTCGAGTGGATAGATAGATACCACACGGATATTCCGTTGAGACTGGCGTACATAGTGAGTGATTTACAGACAAACATGGCTGATGGTCTGGACGTTGTATAAGACTATTTTGCATATAATGAAATGAGAATGAAAACCAAGAGATTGAAACATCACCATATGCTCAAACCAGCCATTGTATAGTTTCTATAGGCAGTCAGCAGATCAATAATGACCAAAAAGCTTGAAAAGTCATAGGTTCACAAGAAAAGGGGTTGGAAGATTTGGCACAAGGGTCATCCTCTTCGAGATATAATACTGGCTGACTAATTATCCTTAGATGGCTTGGAACTCTTACTAGACATGCCACTAGGAGAGCCGCCTTTAATAATGCCAGGAGGAAGAGTGTCTTCCATCACTTTTGGAACAGTAAAATTGAAGTCTCCAAGAGGTGAATCCTTGTAAACTGGGTTGGCCTCCAGAAAAGCAGCGATTTCATTGCGAGTCCTTAACTTTTTCCCGGTAGGAGTTATGTAGTAAGCATCCATCTTGGAATAATCCTTCCTAAGAACTAAGCTCCTCTTGAAACCTCTAGGGGTTTTGGGTAAGCCAGGCTTGTCAATGGCCCATGTCCGGGAGGAATCATAGTTAATGTCAGCTGGTTCTTGACAGGATGCTCCCTGTTTTTTCTCGCATACAAACGGGTCCTCTTGTTGTCTACTTCTGATCTCCTCATACTCTTCCTGCGTATTGATCACCCTCCACTTGAGGCACTTTCCACATTGTGCAGCATACTTATCGATTGATCTCCCCTGATTATGAGATTTTTGCTACACAATAACAAATAAGGGATTTCAGCAAAGACAGAATTCTATAATCTATATAAGCTGCTTCTATTAGTAAAAAAATATGCCCTATACGAAAAACGTACATAGCATATGAGAAAGTATACCAAATGATCTTTACCGCATTTAGAGAGAGAAAACATACCAATGTAGAACAAACTTTACCTAAACGGGAACGAAAGGCAAACAAGCGAAAGCGGTCCTTAAAGAAAGCCCAAACAAGGCGCATTCAAAACAACCATTAAAAAAAAGACCACATAAATGTTTCTAGGGGTACGATCGACAACCTAGAAAGAGACGGCAATGCAAGAAGATCAAAGAGAAAGACGACACTGCAAAACAAAATAAAAGGCGGGAAAATGTTATAATCTACTGAAAAGCAAGGATACAATTACACACCCAGATATTTTGTAACATTAATTCTCAGTCTCAAAGAGAAACCCCAAACATACCTTCCAACAGACAACATGTGTATCTAAATGGGAACAATGGCCATAAGTGCTAAGCATAAATAAGCTTGAAGCAATCATTAAAAAAAATACCACCGAAATACTTCTAATTATACGTTTAAGAATCAAGACGAGGCAAAAGGGTAGCTAGCTGCTGAAACAAGAACCGAAGATAGGACTATGATGTTACGTAACGAATGTCGTGGAAGAAAAAGTTGTTGATATCTGCCGAAAAGGAAGAAAATTGCTCTGAAACATATCACCGTATGAAATATTAGGTCAGAGAGTCAGATACAAGCATGCTATCATTCATTGCAACAGTTTATGCTTAAATAAAGAGGATACGACGACGAACCAAACTTTAGGAATAGCTCAGCTCTTATAAGTCTACAAGAGAGACAAACTCATCGAAGCAAAACAATGAGAACACAAGACCCAAATGAATTTGTTTAATGTTGCTTTCCCTTTCCTTGAAGATACATCCTCCCCATTTTCACCATCAAACTTACTGCTTACAATATCGATCCAAAACTCAGATAGAAATGGCTTCACTTTATTCTTCTCCGTAAAACATCAGGCGCCAATAATTTGTGTACCTCTAGACATATAACCATTAGGAACACACCTCTTTCACATTACACAACACGGGTTTCAGCGACAACTTGTCTAATCGGCATATTGACACAAACCCAAGCATGCAAGACCTATCCTTTCATACCTCAAAACAAAGCCACATTCTGGTTAAAGACTCGTACTACAGTCCCAGACAAATAAACTAACGACGCTCGCATCTGTGCCCCAAGTACCCAGTGATCAAAAACCTAGAATCCGACCGGTTTATCGATTATTTTTCTTCCCCCCGCCATGTTGTTAGCTCCGGCAAAAGATCTGAGCACATCCCAATCTAGATCTAACTAACGCAAGCATCGATATGTGCTTGGACAGTGGCGAGAGTAAGGGTCGAGAGAAAAAGACAGCCGGAATAAATTTTTTAAAAAAGGTTCGCTGCCTTTGCACGGAAGCGAAGAATGAGAAATCGTGCAGTATTTGATGTAATACTACTACCTTAGGGTTTGTTGTCTGCGTTCCTTCGATCTCTTCCTCCATCTCTGTTCCCAAGGAGAAGAAGCTCTTCCAGACCCACCAACCAAAAGGGCAAAACAACCTACAAAATGACAAAAATGACAAAGCACATGTTTATAAAACCTTAAAATATCTAGAGTTTTCTAAAATCCAACATTTTAAATAAAATTATAAAAATATCATTATATATCAAATTTCCAAAAAAACCAATATTTTTATTAAAATTACAAAATATTGTAATATGACCCATTGAAAAGTAGGACTAGTTTAAATTGGCATGATCGCTCTGACGATTTGACCAATTAGTTAATTATCGATTAGTCTTATGATTTTTATATAGTATCATACTAAGACAATGATCATAAAAAAAAATAGATTTTTTGAAAAGATTACCTTTAATATTAACGGATAAAAATAATAAAAATAATTGTTATCTAGAATTTTCTTAAAAATATAATAATTCTATAAAATCTTCATAAAGAAAATCAATGTTATATAATATGGACGGACCCATTCATAAGTTAATAGGGTCACATGTCCCACTTTATTATAAAAAAATGTTAATTTCTCAAAAAAAATTAATTAAAATGGTTGAATGCCTCCGTTTTAAAATTAAATTTACTCTTATGTTAGCCCTAATTACAACATATGTTGAATCCACCAATGTATATATATATATATATGTATACATATGTATATATTCAAATTTTATTATATTTTTATTAATATTATTATAATTTTTAATAATTTTTATTATTTAATATTATTAAATATTAGATAATTGAAGATGTACGACGAAATTGTTGTCATGCCAATGTTGAAAAGTTAATTTTTACGTCTAGATTTTTGTTTGTAAATTTGTAAAAATATATATTTTTAATTATTAGATATGACAAATAAAGAGTTTAATAGAATAAAAAAAATCCATGATCAAAATTACAACGAAAGAAAAATACATAGAAATTTATCCTAAATAATATAACTAAAGAAACCCTAGGTTCTCCTCTCTTTTTTCATTCTACCTATTTTACAAACAGAAAGAGAGAATGGCAGGGACATGCATGAGAGATTTATTTTTTTTGGGGAAGGATTCAACTAGATGAATTGAAGTATATAGATCTCCATTAACGTTCCATATGACAAGGTATTTTAAAGTTTTTTAAATTTGTTTTCTTATTCAAAAATTTCTTTGTAAATATATTATTGCATGTTGATTTTATGAAACAATTTTATTGTTTTCAACACTAATCTGTATTATTAATTATAGATTTATAATTTTTTTTCAAAAAATGATATTCAAAATAGAGGTATATTAGACTCTGATACCAACTGTTATATTTTTAAATCTAATATGTATGTAAAATTTAATATATAAATCATTTATGCGGAATATAAACTGAATCATAAAACACATTGATTAATTGTCGAAGTGATTGGTTTGGATTTTTCTAAACTATTACAAAGTTCATACGATGATATATTTTTTTGAAAAATTTTGTTAGTTCAGGGATCTCAAACATCTATTTATACCGATTGCTCTTTAAAAAAATCAATGAATAATTATACCATATAATTCAATGGACCGCTCATAATTAACATTTTATTTTAGTTAGTGGATATATTATCATTTATGTAGGCCAACAATAAAAATGAAAGTATTAGGCTATCAATGATAGCATAATCCAATAAGTGAAATAATTAACAAGTTGTCCGATTATAAGAGTGACATTTTGTCGTCTGGCTGTTCTTCTTGTTCTTTTTTATTTGTTCATTTCTTGTTCTTGTCGGCTGATATATTCTCAATGTTTTTTTTTTTTGGTATAAGATATATTCTCAATGTTCCTACCCTTGGCCCTTCTCTTCTACGTATACTGGCCAGTTCCGGTTCTTCGACGGCCACTCTGGCGATCCCCAGCCGTCCTTCGACCCTCACGTTCCTCAGACGGAATCTGGGCCGTCCATTGCTTGCTAGACAACGTCGTCAAAAATTGCGGGAGTTCTTCCTTACTTGTTTCCTTCCTCCGTCCCACCACAGTCTCCGTACGTAACGGCCCCCCACGGAGACAGTTCAGACCCCAGGTAGAAACTGTATCTTCTCTCCGTCAAACGTTTGACGATTCTGTCAAGCTTGACGCCTTGATGTTCCCCACCTTCGCCCCTGTCGAGAGAGATTCTGCCGGTAAACTCCATCGCCGGCGATGAGAAGGTTGTTGGTATTTTAAAGTAAACGGTTGATTGGTTTTAATTTCTCATGGGATTCATGATGCACGTGTATTACGAGTATGGTGGAGGAGTAAAATACTTGTAAAAGACGTGTCGTGAATTGGTTTAAAGTGTTATGATTCGTCGGAAAAAGTTACGTTTGGTTTAGAACGTGAAAAATGATCTCAGAAAAAATGGGAGGACAGTTCGAAAATGTGGGTGGACAGTCTGTTTTTTCTGAGGGATAAAGCTCGAATAAACGGGCGGTAGCTCTAATAAACGAGCGGTTAGCCCGTTTTTTCTGAGCATCCGTTTGAGCGAAAAGTCGCGACCGGTCGACGAAAACTTGCGAATTTTCATGTCTTTTCGACGTTTTGGTGTTTATAAACACACTAGAGACCATATAATATAAAGAATAAGAGAAAAAATATGAATGTGTGACAAGATCAAGTGATTTTATGAGAGATGCAAAAAAACTATCGCAAGGGTCTTTTTGTTTTCGATTAAACAAGGTTCTATTTGATGATTGTCGGAAGGGTAAATCGAAATCATTGTCGCTTCATTGTATCTCAAAAGTGCATTCCTATAATCCCATTTACCCGGTAGAGATAGAATAACGCTTTTAGTAAAGTGTATCACGCCTTGAAAGTCATATCCGGGGTTCCCTATTGTTTCATACGTATAGGTTGAAGATAGGATTATCAGATCAGATTGAAGTTGTCATCTTACCGGGTACGTATGAGTGTTATTTATTTAAACTCCAACAAAGGTGTCGGTGGCTCGTCCTCTATTCCCGGCGGAGACAGCGGTCGGAGTTCGTTTCGCGGGGGAGAATCTTCTGGGATGACGTCATAATTAACGGAGGCGTTCTCTGTTTTCTTCGAGAATCCAGAATCTCAACATAGAAAATTCCCTTTTTCTCCGACGTCTGATGAGCTTTTATATATCGGGTTTTGGCTAGGGGGCTAACAGAGGATACCGAGTTATAACGACGTTAGATATTATAATCAACTGGACCTTAAAACAAATGGCCGGACCCGATACATGCAAGTCCAATGGACCCAGATTTTCCTTTCACTGTAGCAGGCTATTCAAGGAAGACTTCTCACGAAGGACAGACTGATGACGTGGGGAGTCGCTGGGGATCAGACATGCGTGCTTTGCGCTACCAGAACCGAAAGCCACTCACATTTATTTTCGAATGCACTTACAGCTATGAAATCTGGAGTTAATTCGCTAGTTACTGCTGGTCGAACCCCCCGACCAGCCTTCTTCTTTGTCAACAGTGGATCGAGAATCCTACTAATGACCGAAGCCGCGAGAGAACGCCGATTGCTAAAACATGCCTTCATGTGATCGCACATGCTTTTATGGAGAGAACGGAACAATAAGATTTTCCGGGAAAAGTCTCACACGCCCGAGGTTACGAAGCGAAAAGTTGACCGAACGATCCGAGATATCTTGCTATCCGTCAACGACCCGACAAAGGACCGCGACGAGAATCACTACCTTGCAGATTGATACCATCTATGCTCCACCCATTACCTTGAGTATTGTTTTTGCGCTATTGCTTGTCTTTTTTGTCCACTTTCGCATGGGAATTCTATAGTTCTTTTGTAATCATTTTGGTCTAAACTTTTGACTGATTGTAATTTTTACGGATAATACAAATCACATCTCACCAAAAAAAAAAAGTCCACTGGACCCTTAATGGTTTTTCGAACTTTGGTTGTGTTCCAAGCTGAATCAGCTTCCGAATTGGATCTGTAATTGAAAAGGTTTAAAATAGATGAGAAGGCATGAGGGGATGTAGCTCAAATGGTAGAGCGCTCGCTTTGCATGCGAGAGGTACAGGGTTCGATCCCCTGCATCTCCATTTTTTTTTTCTATCTATTTTATTTTCCATAAGAATTTGTTCACCTCCCTTCCCTCCGGCCGTCGTGGGCGCATTGTCAAGAAAAAGTGTGGAGGAGGAGAAGAATCCAGGGATTGCTTTCGCAACACCATTTCTGAGATTTGCTGGGAGAAGATGAACGAAACACCATTTCGCAATATTCTACAATGCAAGATTCTAGGACACAACCATCTAGATAAAAAGGTATATAGATTCTGATCCATTGGTCTAATCAAGTGTGTGAGAGTCCTCCTCATTCCGAGTATTCTTATCCAGATGCCATTGAGAATAAGAAAAGATTCTACAAGAACATGCAATAGTAGTAGTACATTGAACCGACGGTCATGTATTACAAAAAAAAATAATTAAGCAGTGTTGGCCATGGACTCGATGAGAAGGGCATAGCCCTCGGGGACTGGAGACTGCAGTCTCACGCACTCTGCCAAGGCGGGCACATCTGATGCAACGTCCAGAAACTGTGCCACAAATAGGAAAGGAACCAAGGGAGGGGAGTAAAGAGTTGGAGAAGGAAAAGGAAGACGATGTGAACGACGCCGTTTCAAGCGCCTCGCCAATCTCCCTTGATTTGTATTATTCCATGCATCGTGTGTTGATGATGGGCCTCGTATCTGAGGCTGTGGTGATATATGTTACTGGGCCGGGCCTGTGGACAAATTATTGGGCTGAGTCCTCAATCATTGTATGAACCACCAGCGTTTGTTGGTGAATTTAAATTTTTAGTACTATGTATTATGTAATATGCTTTTTGGACCACCAGTCGCCAATCTCCCTTGATTTGTATTATTCCATGCATCGTGTGTTGATGATGGGCCTCGTATCTGAGGCTGTGGTGATATATGTTATTGGGCCGGGCCTGTGGACAAATTATTGGGCTGAGTCCTCAATCATTGTATGAACCACCAGCGTTTGTTGGTGAATTTAAATTTTTAGTACTATGTATTATGTAATATGCTTTTTGGACCGTCGGAAGTTGGCGGAAATAATGAGGCGGAGATCACGCCTCTTTATAATAAAGCAGAAATATATCCCTTTCTGAACAAAAGTTTCAATTTTTTTCTCCTCGGTATTTATTTATTTATTCACGCCTAAAGATTCTCATTCAAATTCGTTCAATGTACAAGATCTAAAAATCATTTAAAAAAAAGGAAATTACCAAAATCGCTATATGTTGCAGAGAGATAATATGGTGTAACAGTTTTGGGTTGAAGTAATAAATAGTGAAAAAAAAGTTAAAAGTTGATGCATAATCTATAGATAGATACGGTTAAAAGTTAAAAACTCCCACCCACTCTTACTTCGCTTAATCATTATCACTGCGTAGTTAAAAAATAATTTCAAATTTACGTTATTAAATATTAAAATGAACCCAACGTGACGGAGGAATTGGATAACGCACAGCCACATCCACACTCTCTCAGTTCTCACACACCACTCGTCCCTATTCCGTCTCTCATACAACACCAAACCCTAAATTTCTCGACAATTCCTCGCTCTCATACCTTCAAAATCCTCGCCCTCGTACGCAAGATAGACAATGGATCCGTGAGCCAGATTCAGTGAAGAGAGACGGAGGTTGGGGTCGGCCATGTCGCTGCACCGGACGAGATCCTCGGGAGTTTTGGCGAGGAGAAGATTCCGATTTGTGGACAAAGTTTGGTTATGGGTAGGGATCTGGAGCTGGTTCTGGATGAGGGTTTTGAGTTGGGAGACGGGGAGTAGGAACTGGCGAGAAATCATGAAGGAGATTGTTAAAGTTCCTCAAGTTTCGGGCAAGTTGACGTTCCCCATCTCCCTGAAACAGGTTCAAGATCCCTGTTATATGGCTTATAGTAGATTGTTTATCCGTTCGTAGCAAGTAACACTCTTAAAAATTCTTGATTTTCGGCTAACATTTGTGATTCTTATCGCAGCCGGGTCCAAGGGGATCACTTATTCAGTGCTATATAAAGAGAATTCATGGCAGTCAAATTTACCATCTATACCTTGGGTTAAATCAAGGTAACTAATAGGCCTATCCGTTCTTTCTCGTCTTTTTTTTTATTTAAAAAAAAAAATTCTTACACTTTTGTTCATGAATCATTAAGTAACAGATGACGAAAACTCATTAAGTAACAAAACTTCCATGTGGAATTAATGTTGAAGAGTTTCTTTTTATTTTATGAATCAAAAGCTTCGAACGAAGATGGGAAGTTCCTTCTTGCTGCGAAGAGGTTCAGGAGGCCAACTTGCACGGATTACGTCATCTCGTTAAATACCGATGATGTATCAAAGGGAAGCAGTACCTATATAGGAAAGCTAAGGTATATACATGGTTATCATTCCATGAAAATGTACTACTAAGTATCTCATCTCGTAATTCATATATTTCCACCCACTTTCTTTCAAGATCTAACTTTCTCGGGACCAAGTTCACTGTCTACGACGCCCAGCCAACTAATCCCGGGAGGCTTCTCAATTCAAAACAAGCGAACCCTAGAAGAATCCCGGCTGGCAACTATCCCATAGCCCATATCTCATATGAGCTCAACGTCTTGGGCTCCAGGTGATAATGATCTGTACCAACGATCTTGTGGGAATAAACAAACGTTGGTTGTATTGATTGTATGACTGTAGTGGGGAGTCGCTGGATATATTTCCACCCACTTTCTTTCAAGATCTAACTTTCTCGGGACCAAGTTCACTGTCTACGACGTCCAGCCAACTAATCCCGGGAGGCTTCTCAATTCAAAACAAGCGAGCCCTAGAAGAATCCCGGCTGGCAACTATCCCACAGCCCATATCTCATACGAGCTCAACGTCTTGGGCTCCAGGTGATAATGATCTGTACCAACGATCTTGTGGGAATAAACAAACGTTGGTTGTATTGATTATATGACTGTATTTGATTGTGAAAGGGGGCCGAGGAGGATGCAATGCACGATGGACGGAATCCCAGCGTCAGCCATGGGACCAGGAGGAACAGCTCCGACTCAGACAGAGCTTCTCCACAGTAATGTGGAGAGTTTCCCATCAATTCCCTCGTTCAGATCAAAATCAACTCGGTCAGAGAGTTTCCCTTCTGACGAACTGCTGGTGCTGAAGAACAAAGCGCCCAGGTGGCATGAACAGCTCCAGTGCTGGTGCCTCAACTTCAATGGCCGAGTAACGGTTGCTTCTGTCAAAAACTTTCAGCTGGTCGCCTCCCCAGAGAACGAGAGCGTAATTCTCCAGTTCGGAAAAGTTGGCAAAGACGTGTTCACCATGGATTACCAGTACCCGATCTCGGCTTTCCAGGCTTTCGCCATATGCCTTAGCAGCTTCGACACCAAGTTAGCCTGTGAATAACCCGAAAACTTGGAAAGTTTTCATCTTTCTTTGTTTGTCAGCTAAAAGGAATTATGTTCGCCGTGGCAAATCACTGGAGAAGATTGATTTAGGCTTTCAAAGGTCTGGTGGCTGGTCATGTTACGAGATGAGCTTTTGAAGAGAAGAGAGTGGATCCTATTATGAATAGAGAGGGAGAGAGTTTAGATATTTGATTTGGGTCAGATTCTAATGGGCGTCTTTCTAAAATTTGGTGTGTTAAAGTTCATGGCTTCCGTCGTCGTTCTGTATAATATCAAATTACCTTAAATACCCCTAACTTTCTTAATATTTACAACAAAAACCAGTGTAAACTGTTCTCAGCTTCGCACTTGGACATCTTGTCCTTCTCACTTCAGTTTGCCGGCCTCCGACGCCCTACCGCCTTTGATTTTGCCATCTTTGCTGTCCGGTCTCCGCCAAGTTCTCTCTCGATCTTCACCGCTGGCGGGGTCTCTCCCCACGATCTCGTTGAGGGAGATTCTGTAAAGTTCGTCAGCAACGAATAAAATCGATCTTTTATGGTGGCAAAAGATGAGTGTCTTGAAGACTGTAACGATACGACGAAACTCTCAACCTGAAACAGATTTGTTATATACGTGAAAGTAGATATTTACAAAGAATAACGATTACAATTACGATTTAATACACTAAAAACGTTATTTTTTTTATCATAAATAGTTATATATTTTTTAAATATTTTTAATCATTTTCCATTATTATGTACGTATTTATATGTATATTTTATGTACATATGTATATTAATGTGTTTATATCTATATATATTGTATATGTATCTATTTATGTATGTTTGTATATATGCATCCATATGTATGTATTCATATCTGTGTATGTATACGCATATTTGTACAAATGTATAATATTTGTATTTTGTATATGTATATAATATATATAAAATATGTTATAATCTAGTATATATATATATATATATATGATATTATAACTTTTACAATGATGCGCATACATTTGTAAAACAAACACATCTATCCACTCTTCATATCCGTGTGCGTATATATAGATCATGTATAATATATATGTAAATATATAGCTATGCATAGCGTATACGCAAATGTGTAACACTATAGAATGTGCGCGTGTGCACATAGATGTTATGTATGGAGGTGCGTGTGTATATATATATATATATATATGCGCAAGTGAAGATGCTTGTGTAGACACGAGTGTGCTCGCTTTCTTGTAATTTAATCATTAGCACTTACATATATATATATATAACAAATAAAACTACATATTACAGATAGCCACATCAGGACACAGCGTTGGCAATGGAGCACCTCTCCGTTGTTTTCTTTCTCTGCGGAGTTCTGCTTCATATTTACAACAACAACAAAAAAGTACAGAAACGTTTTAAGAAAGAAAAACCACACAAATTCCGTACGCCTGTTCTGTCCTCTCCCCCCAAAGCTCTGCCGCAAAGTAAAAACAAAGGTTGTAACTTGTAAGAGCGTTCATTGTCTTAAAACAAACAAATAGTTGTTTTGAAATTTCTCAATCATGAAGAGGAAGAGGCACCAGTGGATGGATGCTTCATGGATCTGCCTTAGCAAAGCGCCCTCTGATTCGGGCCCTGCTCTCTGCCCGAACCTTGCGTGACTCATACCGGATGTGCTTCTCATACCTGCATGTATGTATGCATGTGTACATCAGCTGAAACATTCGGACGTAGTATATCCAACATGACATCCCTGAGTGAATGAATACCTTCTCGTTTTCTTCTTCTCTTTGTATCGTGAGAGAGCAGAGTCCCTCTCCTGGCTATTGATCTCGTGATGAGGCAGAGCCCTTCTCACTACTGGAACCATCACCGTTTCTTCAGGACAGTGGCTCCTCCTTATAACATTGTCAGCAGAGTTCCATTTCTCCTCTGAGATGCTGTTTCTTGGCGAAGAAATGTATGGAATGGCATCATCGTCTTCTAAATCTGACCATTTAATCCCATTCACCTGCTTCACACATCCCATCATTCCCGTTTAATCCCATTCACCACCTCAAGTTTTCACTGTCACGCTACATGTTGGTACATTGAAATAGAGAGAAGTTCTAACCTCATGTGAATGAACAAACAGATTTAGAAACACGACAATACTCACCTCCCAGGATGGGAACGGACTGAAGTTTTCAGGATCATACCCTGCTTCCGAACCGAGAAACTGGAGACCGACGTCGAGCTCTGTATCTACAGCTTCGTGTTTGAGACAAGGAGGCTCAGATTTCGCCAGAGCGCGAAACTGCCGGAGCATTTCGACCTCGTGTTTCCCACAGGCGGCATGACGATTCTGAATCAACAAGTAGCAACCTCTGATTCAACAGGGTTTAAGTTCAAACAAAAATAAAAGGTTTGCCCATCCGCTTCTTCAGCTTATGTGCTTCGACTTTCAACTCTTACTCTAAAAATGTCGCCTGAATACTTTAATTTGATCACTACAGTATCCACAAAAAGGAGCTAAAGTTCTTTGGTAGAGAATCATCAGTGACGAAATTGCATAGGGCAACTAATAAATGGAGATGGAAGGGGGGGCACTTACCTTCGGTAGAGGAGGAATATCCATGGCCCGGAAATTGTGATCCGAACCGCCCGAAGCAATCAGATCGTTGAGGCTAACGATCTCCGGAGTCTCCCAGAGCAGACACTCCGACAACCCGGCTGACCCGGAACCCGGTAACCCGGCAACGCCATCTTCGCTCAAAACCAGAGCTTTATCGCTCAGATTATCGAACCCGACAATCGCCAGAAGCTCCGTCACCGAAGGACAACCAGTGAAACCCTCCAAGGGTCTCCGGCTGTGAACCGCGGAGGATCTTCCGTCTCCGGAAGACGAATTGTGGCGTTCCCAGTCGCAGTTTTGACATAGAACGCAGCGCTCGGTCTCGCAGAAGACGGAGGCAGCGGCGTCGTCGCACGAGTCGCAGAGCTGTGACCTCGAGTGCTTAGCGAAGAGCTGGTTCGTGTGGTGAACCTCGTTGTCGCAAGCGAGGCAGAGCTTGGCCGAGTCAGCTCTGCAGTACAGCAGCGCCACGGAGGCGTCGCAGTAATCGCAGAGACGACGTCGTTTCTGGCTCTCGGCCTCCGTCATGGTTCTCTTGGATTGCGGGTTGTCTTCAAAATCTGGGGTTTTCCCTCATCCGATTAAAGGATAGAGAATGACCGACAGTGACCGGAGATTGTTTGGTAGGAGAAGAATCTTGAAGAGCTCCAGCGGATCTTTCTTCAAATCCCCAAAATGCCCTAAAAAGACCGATATTTTTCCCACTTCTCTGGCCGCTATCGTAAAAAGTAGTTACCTTTGGCTTGTGGGCATCACGTAAAAATGCATTAAATAAATGCATTGACAAATGCCATTGGAGGAGGGAAAGTTGTACTTTTCCTTTTCCTTGAGGAAGAAGCTTGAAACGACAATCGGTTCCTGTGTCAGTCTCGTGCATTTATTTAATTTTTTATTAAGATTAAAAAAATTCACGTGAAAATGCGCAAGGACGGATACTTCAGCGGAAACGTCGAATATTTGGATATTTTTTAAGCCTAACCCTCTGAACAGGACAGAGGGTTTTATGTAGCGCCTGATTTTATTTTATTCTTTTTTAAATATTTTTTTGTTGGGAATCCCTTAATGGGCCGAAACGATTTGTGTGTAATTGGGCGGCTTTTTTTACTTGGAAACCACAAGGTATGTTTGACTTCTTTCCAGTTTCCCGATTTATCTGATAACCCCGCCGTCTTGGAGCTACTTTTGGGGATTGCATCATAACCTCGTCTCATGTTTTTGCCATTGTGACTTCGATGTAGGATCTTCCGTCTCCGGAAGACGAACTGTGGCGTTCCCAGTCGCAGTTTTGACATAGAACGCAGCGCTCGGTCTCGCAGAAGACGGAGGCAGCGGCGTCGTCGCACGAGTCGCAGAGCTGTGACCTCGAGTGCTTAGCGAAGAGCTGGTTCGTGTGGTGAACCTCGTTGTCGCAAGCGAGGCAGAGCTTGGCCGAGTCAGCTCTGCAGTACAGTAGCGCCACGGAGGCGTCGCAGTAATCGCAGAGACGACGTCGTTTCTGGTTCTCGGCCTCCATCATGGCTCTCTTGGATTGTGGGTTGTCTTCAAAATCTAGGGTTTTCCCTCATCCGATTAAAGGATAGAGAATGACCGACAGTGACCGGAGATTGTTTGGTAGGAGAAGAATCTTGAAGAGCTCCAGCGGATCTTTCTTCAAATCCCCAAAATGCCCTAAAAAGACCGATATTTTTCCCACTTCTCTGGCCGCTATCGTAAAAAGTAGTTACCTTTGGCTTGTGGGCATCACGTAAAAATGCATTAAATAAATGCATTGACAAATGCCATTGGAGGAGGGAAAGTTGTACTTTTCCTTTTCCTTGAGGAAGAAGCTTGAAACGACAATCGGTTCCTGTGTCAGTCTCGTGCATTTATTTAATTTTTTATTAAGATTAAAAAAATTCACGTGAAAATGTGCGAGGACGGAGCGGAAACGTCGAATATTTGGATATTTTTTAAGCCTAACCCTCTGAACAGGACAGAGGGTTTTATGTAGCGCCTGATTTTATTTTATTTTTTTAAAAAAATATTTTTTTGTTGGGATCTCTTAATGGGCCGAAACGATTTGTGTTTAATTGGGCGGCTGTTTTTACTTGGAAACCACAAGGTATGTTTGACTTCTTTCCAGTTTCCCGATTTATCTGATAACCCCGCCGTCTTGGAGCTACTTTTGGGGATTGCATCATAACCTCGTCTCATGTTTTTGCCATTGTGACTTCGAAATGGCAGATGGCCAAGTAATTTATGGTGGAACATTATTAGTCTATGGCGTGGAACCTTTCTTTAGATTTGTATTTTCATTACTTACGAATGGCGATGCCTTTAGGTTAGGTTAGCAGGCTTCATGCTTCGTCCTATGCATCCTCAGCCAAACAACAGCAGAACAAGGCAACCGAGCTGGAGAAGGCAGGAAACAAGGCCCAGCAAAAGCAGGTCAAGGAGGATACGGTCAAGAACTTGCCGTCGCACCAGTGAAACAGACAGCCTGTTGACCGCATTGTCGAGAAGGAGAGGCTTGAGAGGAGCTCCAGCCTCTCCGGCGGAGCTTCTCCTTTCAACTACCAGAAACTGAGCCAAATGGCAGCATCAACCCCCGTCTGAGGGTTTGAGAAATACTGCAGCGAAGTTCAGTCAGCAGCGGTGTGGTTGAGAATTCTTCATAGGTTATATAGTATATCATATTTTATCAAATCATTCCAATGATGTACCGTAATGAATGTATCTGGAAAATTCCTAGATCTGGCTTGTCTTATATTATTACAAAGACAGAACCTTTCCCTTTTCTCGTCTTCTTGAGCTGAAACTGTGGGTTACTTGAAATGGGTTGACTCTGCAAACATGATGGTCTATCTCAATTAATCAGATACGGTAAAATAAAATAAAATCTTAAATAGGAAAGATTCAATATATATGCTGTCTTACCCTCTTCCCAAAATCCAACACTATAAATAGGCTCCGTATCTTATCAAAACAAAACAAACAAGCACACTTGAGTTCTCTCATGCTGTGTCATTCTGACAAACAAGCATGAGCTACTAGATCCAGTCACTAATATCAGGGGATTTGGGGCGAATATGACAGTGTACGAGCAATAGATCAAATGTCTACGTAATGGTCAGGAGAGCGAAAAGGCTTTATCACAGCTGGGGTGTAAACCAGGTAATGTAATGTCTATCCATCTAGTGCAACTAGAACAACAAGGGACTGGGTTTTTTACTCTGTTGGGGTTTGGGGTCGTTAACTCGCACACCTTTTTTTTTAATCTGCTAGTGCTAAGATCTACAACTTGTATGATTAGTTAGCCAGCCTGCTAGTTTATGTCAACCTATTTAAGCTTAAAAAAAGTATTTAGCGCAGCTTACTCTTAATAAATGAGCCTCATGGGTCTTCCCAGCATAAAGAAAGGCCGTAATACATCAGTAATAAGGTTACTCACTTGACTTCACTTAGAGATGTAGTCTTTTAAGACACCATTGTTGGTCTCTTGCTCAGCATGCCTCCGCCAGTTCTCCACAGCTCTATGGATTGTAGCTTTAGCCTCGCGAATTTCCTGGGCCGAGAACTTGTGTTCTATGATCCCTAATGGTCCAGGCTGCAGAACATTGATCACAGTTTCCGCCTCTTGCTCAAGCTGCCTGTAAGACAAGGGACTTAGAAATTTTCAGTATTTCATAGAAACATAGAAAGATGAACCCAACCAAGCCCTAAGTATATTCAAGCCATGAAACCGACTAATTTCAAGACCAAATGCCAACAAATCATACGGACAATGTGCTCGAATTCATCAATCAACATAGAACGGTAGTAGTCTTTTGGCCATGCCTGGAAAGAGAAATCCATCCATCCGAAGGAAACAATCTAAGAATCTAGACCCCAGTTGAGCAAGGCCAACTCTCTCACCCACACAAATCAAAATACAGAAAACAGCAAAAGAGGCGTTCATCTACAGAAAACAGTTAACTGAAATTCGATGGAAACAGAACCCTTAAGAAAAGAGAGACACGAAAGACGAACCTGAAGAACCTCGAGAAGGGAAAGGCATTTGCAATCCTGAATCTCGACATCGTCGCGAGAACAGGAAGGACTCGGAGAAACAATCACCGGAGGGACAAAAACTGAAAAGGGAAGAAACAAATAAAAAAAAAGGATACACAGTCACACACAAAGTAACTTCGGACTAGGGGTGCAAAACGGGCAGCCTCGGGCTCGATCGGGCGCCCGATTCCAGTCTAACCCGTCTGCAGCACGTTTTTGGCGAGTCAGAAAACTTCTGGCTCGTCCAAATCGTCCCAGTTCGTGAACCGAAGCCATATTTATCTAATAAATCATTTTTTTTGTATACCTTCTGCACACACACACATATCGCAGACTAAACTTAATTATAGTAAACATGTAAGAGTCTACAAACTAAACGGCTCTATGAGAAGAAACGAACAAGTTTTAGGTATGTCTCTCAGTCATTCTATCGAACACCTTGTAAACACCTAAATCTCCAAAACTTTCCGCGCAAATCAATGGGTATATAAGCCATAGAGGAAGGAAGCTCGATCGGACGAGGGAAGAAAAGACCTAGAAACGGAGAATTTGGCATCCATAATTCGGATCATGGAACCACTGAATCATAGCAAAAGCACCATTATTTAGCCGAGACGAAAACATACCCGTCAAGGTCGGCGAGAGAGAGATAGAGATCACTGGCGGGAGAAAGTTCCGGCAAAGGGTCAAAAGAGAGAACGATGTGGACTGCGAAGGGATAAAGAATCTGCAGAAGTCATAAAGATGAATGCATAGATAGGCACAGGAGGTGGGGTTTCTCAGAGTCAGAAGAATGTAGTAGCCGTCGGTGAGTCACATGGAGAAGAGAAAGAAGACGGCGCGGAGTGACGTCGAAGGACGCAGACAAGAGAGGCTCGGATCAGAGAAAGGAGGAGGATGCAGGCGAGGAACGAAGCTCAGATCGAGAGAGAAAAAGAAAACCGTCGTCGATCGAGAGAAAATGAAGTCAGTCAAAGACTCTAGATCGAAAAGACGTTTCAACTTGAAACCCTAAAAAAAATGGTCAGAACCGCGAGCCAGCCCGGGGGCCGACCGAGAAGTTCAGTCAACAGAAAAAAAATGGTCAGAACCGCGAGCCAGCCCGGGGGCCGACCGAGCAGGTTCACCGGACAAGTTTCTTTCAGATTCAGATTTATCCAGCCCAACTAGTGATCTCAAAATAACCGGCTCGGACCAGCTCGAACCAGCCCATGACGAGACAGCTCGTTTTCAGCCTAACTCGATCCAAATCGTTCTACCTCGCGAGGTGGCTCGCTAGCCGAATAAAAATAAAAAATATTAAATATAATAAAAATTTATTTAAATAATAATTAAAGATAATTATTAATGTATTTAAAAATACTAAAAAATATTTAAAAATGATAAATCTTTTTAAAATTATTAAAAAACTACTAAAATAATAAAAAAAAAAAATTTTAGCTCGCAAACCAGTTCGTGAGCTTACCGAACTGGTTTGGATATGCTCGGTTTGTGATGAACTATCTCGTTTGGTCCGTTTTGTATTAGGGTTTAAATTTTCCTAACCCAGATCAGGACCATATGGACCGGCTCGCGAGTTGAGCTCATTTTGAGCTCCGTAAACCCAACTCGAGAAAAAATAAGGTGGCAACGACCGACTCCACTGGGGATCGAACCCAGAATCTCTGGTTCCGTAGACCAGCGCCTTATCCATTGGGCCATGGAGTCATTTTTGACCAATGTTTTCAAATGACTCTATTCTATCCATCCCCTGGCGCAACATAACACAGCTCAACTCCTACCGAATGAATTCACAACCTCCATAACTACAATAAAAAATAATAAGATAATAATAATCTAAAACATTTAAGAGAATCTCCAAAATCAAACTTAATCCGTTCTTTCTTTCAATAAACAATGGTCTGACACTATATGTGGAAATAAGAAATCTAAATTTTTTTCTGTTTTCTTTACACACATGCACAGATTTCCCTTTTATCTCCTGAATTGACGATATGCACAATGCACATATATATTCTTTCTATTTTTACAGCTTCTTGAGGTCCTAGTAAGACCCATGTTTTCAAATGACTCTATTCTATCCATCCCTGGCGCAACATAACACAGCTCAACTCCTACCGAATGAATTCACAACCTCCATAACTACAATAAAAAATAATAAGATAATAATAATCTAAAACATTTAAGAGAATCTCCAAAATCAAACTTAATCCGTTCTTTCTTTCAATAAACAATGGTCTGACACTATATGTGGAAATAAGAAATCTAAATTTTTTTCTGTTTTCTTTACACACATGCACAGATTTCCCTTTTATCTCCTGAATTGACGATATGCACAATGCACATATATATTCTTTCTATTTTTACAGCTTCTTGAGGTCCTAGTAATAAGTTTTTTTTACCAAACGAATAATAGGTTATATCTTGTTCGGTTCGGTATAATTATTCGGTTAATAACCGAAATGGCACCAAGATCTTCACATTATCTTGAGATTCTTGAAGACGGGCAATCAAGGATGATGTTGAAGCGATACATCTCCCTGATTTTCTCCGGCCTTGTATATATTTCTCTGAACTCCTTTTCTTTGTTTTTTATATGTAACCAAAGCGCTAATAAGAAAGACGGGAAAAAAGAGTTGAAATCAACTCTACTTTTGACCCAAAAATCTATATCCATCTCTTCTTCGTTCCCTATGCTCTTGCGTCATTTACAAACACCAAAATCTTTTGTGGAATTATCTTTCTAAACTTGAAGCATAATGTTGCATTAATAATCGTTTCGATATTTTGTGCGTATTTTCAGGTAACATATATATATATATGAAATCCAGGTAACATATTTTGTTTCCAAATCTTGCAGATTTTCTGTGATATTTTTCATCGGGTATGGTCAAAGTAACATCTTTTCAAAAAAGAGATTCACAGATCAACCCTTCTCTTAGAAAGGAAGAACACAGTTTCCGGCGGATCGAGAAAGTGACAATGGAGGACTTGGACTTTCCGGTACGACCAGATTTGCTGTTTCAATCCAATTCCTTTCAGTTTCACACGCCCATCTGTATACGTTTTCCCTTAAATCTCTACTGATCTTCCTTCTGTTCGCGTAAGGATGCCACAAGAATCTAACCCAAATCATATTTGTTTACGATTCCATGAGCGCAGATTTGTATACTTAAAATGAATCTGCAGTGCTGTCGGGACTGCCCGTTGCGGGTCAAGAAACTCCTCCAGAAAGTAACGGGTACGGTATATATTCTCCGCCTTTTTCATCTTCCGAAATTTTCATTACTGCCACAGTTTCTGATCTGGTTTGTGGGTATATGCACAGGAGTTTACGCCATAACCATAGATCCGAAGGAAGGTATTGTATTGGTCTCCGGCACCGCAGAGCCTCGGGTTCTCATCAAAGCCGTCGAAGAAATCGGAAAAAGTCCAGAGCTTTACGCCTATGAGAAGGACCCATCTAAGGCCAAGCTCCGATTACGCGCCTTACTCAAGCGTTACGCCGACGCCGACGCCGACGACCGCGACGAACACTCTTCCTCCGCCGCCTCCTCCTCCTGCCGCGTCGGTGAAACACTTGGCCAGAGAAGGTTCGGCATGAACCCCCGAATATTAGGGCATCCTCCGCCGCCGCCGATGCCGATGTTCAGGCTGCCTCCACAGGTGGGGCCGCCCGCATACGAGCAGCCGGTGGTGGCGGCGAGGAAACAGCCGGCTCCTTACCCCTTCGACTTCTACTCGGAGAAGGAGTTCCCGTCTGGCGACTCTCTCTTTCACTATTTCAGCGACCAACATGCTCAATCCTGCTCCATCATGTAATGCTTCCTTTTGCTTGTGAAAATGGAATTTGTAGAATTATTCTGTGTTTAGTCCTAATTTGAAATACTGCAGCTTAAATTTTTTGCCCAAGCCAAAATTTTATTGGGCGGGCCACTTCCATTGTGTTGTTTGTATATTTTCGTGATTAGGCCACTTGTCTTGTTTATATGTTGTTGTATATATTGGATTAAAGTGTAAAATAAGGAAATCTTAGGAAGGAAATGTGATGAAAGAAAACTAGAGGGTCCCTCGAGTTATTTCCGAAAGAATAGAGGTGTGCCCAAACATAAAAGGCTCAAGCTAGTGTACGGTCGTTTTGATTTGAGAGTCTCGTAACTATCTTGTCCGAAGCTCATCGATGGAGGCGACGCCGCTTGCGCTAATGTGCGCATCTCCTCTGCTCCGACCTCGGCCTCTACCCGTTAGTGTGCGCGTGAACCCAAAGCCCTCGTGTATGACAGGTCAGTTTCCAGCGTTGGTCGGTGAAGTTGTCTTGGTTTGTTAGTAACAGAGAGGTTTTGTCTGAGAGTTTTGGGATTTTTTTTTTGTCTTCGGATGCTATGATTTGTGAGTTACAGTCCTGAGAAGATGCTCGGTTAAAGAGGAAGAGCAAGAAGTTCTTCTAGAAGGGATGCCGCCTGAGTACTACGATGATGTTCGTCATTAATCTCCTCCTTGCTCTTATATGACCGAGTTCCCATGGTAGTTGTCGCGGTGAAATTCAAGCGACTTTGTGAATTTTGTAGGAATGGCAAGCTCGACAGAGAGAGAAGACGAAGGAACTGAGGCGGAGACAGCGGGAGGAAGAAGAGGAAGAGGAGAGGAAGGTTGAAGAGTATAGGGAAATCGGGATGAGGTTGAAAGATTTTCCTGAGGAAGAATTGAGGAAAGCAAGAAAGCTCGTTTCGAGCTTCATCAGGGCTGCCGAGGAAGTCGAAGAGGTAAGAAAACCCTCTCTGATCAAAATCACGCAAGAAGTTGATATATGGTGTTCCTGATTGGCCATTGTTTCGCAGAGAATCGAAGAAGCTGCTGAAAAGGGGGAGCTTGATGAGCTTGTTCTAATGATCATCTGGAACCGCCTGGATCTTGCTCGACGCGATGTAAGATTTTTTTTCCCTTCTGTATTTGCAATTTCACAGAACCAAACACCGGCAGATAGATCCTGTTCTGGTTTTGGAAGCTCGGTAGCCTCATACTGTCGGTATTGTCACCATCACTGTTTTGTTGCTAACTTTCAGGATGAGAAGGATGCGATTCGAAGTCTTGATCTTCTGTATAGAAGAGTCGAGGTGAGTGTAAATCTTGAATCTTGATAGTATGATACAGAAGCTTTTGAGCTAATTGATGATCGTCTCTTGGGAACAATATTAGATGCACGTTTGTGTTTTCTCTAGTGGCAATATCATATATATATATATATATATAGCGACCCTCTTAAAATATGGTTAGAAAATGATGCATTGGAGGGGAAAAATGCTCAAGCCATATGGTCGGTTAAGTACAAGCGGACTCCATAATCATTTGTGACTTGTTACTTATAGTCCGTGTCTTTATCTTCTGCAATCCAGACAGAGATCTTGAAGCGGGAGGCCAGTCCTGCGATGAGACTTCTCAATGATCTACTAAACATGTATGATGGCTTTGACGAGGAGGCTTGGCTGAAAGAGTGCAGAAAACGCATGGCCGATACGTTCCCACGTGAAGACCCTTACAGCATTCTTGTGCCAGCAGGATTCGACATCGATGTGGTACATACTTACTCTGTACTTCCATCTATTACCGGTCCATACTTGCAAAAGAAAGAATCACATGTTTTGTTTAAGAGTCATAGTCCCCATATTCATGGCTATATTGCAGCATGAGGGGCCGCTGCGACCGCCAATGGAAGAAGAGAACGTATTGCTAAGAGTAGACTTTGTGAGAGAGGTCGATGCATTGCTACAAGAAGTGAGGCCAGAGCAGGAAGAGGCTAACAACAGCAAAGGAGGGTTAGATGCAGAATCTATAGCACAGAAGTTGAAGCAGCAGGAGAAGCTCCGAACCATTCGCCAGGTCGAGTCCATACTTGACTTGGCCATTCACTTGACTTGGTAAAAAAAAAAAAAGATGAACACTCACTGTCTATGCATACATGCTCTTATTTCTCGTGGTCGTACATGAATGGCTAGACCAGACCTAGACCCGGTCTGTACAATCAAATCTACCAAATACAAACTCTGTTTAGTCAAAAATCGTCTTCTTCCTCATCATGGTTGAACCCTCGCCGGTCTTCGTCGGAGGAGAGCGGAACGAGCCAGCAAGTGCCGTACAAGTGGCCGTTGACGCACACAAAGAATTCAATCCCTCCGTCACGAGATCCCAACCGTCGGGCAGCGCTTCTGGGAACGAGATGAGCCGCCGTCATACTCCACACGCGGGCCCCGCAGTACGGGCACCTCACCTTCTCCTCCAGTTTAGTCTGCCTTCGCACCAGACACTCCCTCGTCTTCGACCTCATGAATCCCCTGAATACCCCTCTGAAAATCCCAAGGTCGTCCTCTCCCTCCCCTGTCCTGTGCTCACACGGATCGCTCACGTACAGTACATCTCCCTGGCACTTCTTAGCCAGGAAGCTCCGCCCGGAGGTCTTCGAAAACCGGGACTCATTCATAAAGTGACCCGGCGATGGTTGACTCAGCTCGAAATGCCGAGTCGAGTCGCTCCCGCAGCAGAAGAACATGAGCTTG
The DNA here is from genome assembly GCF_000463585.1 of Tarenaya hassleriana. Lineage (NCBI taxonomy): Eukaryota > Viridiplantae > Streptophyta > Magnoliopsida > Brassicales > Cleomaceae > Tarenaya > Tarenaya hassleriana. The sequence continues at coordinate 1,257,938 of NW_010966822.1, read as the reverse complement.
GCGAGCGACTGCCATCCGTCGTCGATTCGGCTGTTGGGGTCGGTGCTTGACAATGTTGCTGCCATCCTCGGCGCTCGGTGCACGCAGAGCATCCTCCATAGAAGCCGCCTGGCTATGGCTTGGAGCTTGCGGTTGACAGAGGCGGTGGCGCAGAGCGTGTGGATGTCCCATTTCATGGACTCGAAGACGAGTGCCAGAACTCGCTCGTTCTCTATCCCCGACTCGCCCGAGTTGGTCCATTGGCTCAGTTGACAATGGTTCGATCTGATCCGTCTTTTCTCGTTCATCTTGACTACGGCAAGCGTTTCTTGATGGTCGCGACACTCAACACGCCCAGGCGAGGATCTAATATATGAGTTGGCACGAGTCATCGGGCTATCCAGTGTCTGTTTTGTGATCCATTAAATGTGGAGCCTTCCTATTGGTTGTGAGGGACGCGTGTCCATCAGAGATTCGTGTAGACGTCAGAGTAGAGAATAACTAAGCGTCTTGGTTGGTGCGAAAAACCGGAGATAGAAGAGCCACGTGTCGGATCGCAGACGCGAATCCAAAAGGTCGTTTGTCAGGGAACCAAAATATCTGAGACACGTGTCGAGCTGTGGGGAAGACCACGACATCGGGCGACCGCGTTTTGTTTTGTGGCTAAGAAACGTGGCAGCTGGGGAACAAATACGAAGTAATCTTATGACGAGTGCGATTTTTTTTAACGGTCCGTCCCGCTTTTATCGGAAATCGATGCTTCGAATTTTAAATAATAAATTGTATAAAATATCTCGAACACGTCGGCTTTATCGTAGAAGATACGGTGGAATCGGTAAAAGAATACGACAATACGTATAAGTAGATCTTGTTGTAAACAATCATTTCCATTAATTAATATAGTTGGGCCCATAATTTTCAAGGATTTCCAATAAATTTGTGTATTGGGAACAAAAAGAATCAATCAATAATATGGATGGATAAAAAAAACAAAAACAAAAAACTAGGGTTTGAAGAGACACGTTTCTTCAAGAATATCGGCCAAAAGTTCCAAATCGCTGACCCTATCACCGAATTTCGAATGGCAGCATCCTCCGCTTCTCAAGTACTCCGTCGGAGCTTCGAAGAATTGGCCGACAATCTCTTCGCACATTGTCTGGACCGAAAGCATCTGTTCCTCCGACAAGATCTCTCCTCCGAGTTTGGCCTTCAGTTTCTTCTTCTCCGATTCCAAGACCTTAGGGCTCGACCGTAACAAAAAAACGAGATTTTTTCCGATCCGAAACCGTTCTTAGTTCCTGAACGGTATCATTTTTAGAGAACCGAATTTTTCCGAAACCGAACCGAACTTTAAAAATCCTGAAAAACCGAATATTTTTAAAGAAAATCTATCTTTTTTTTTAATAAAACCCGGAACTGAACCGAACCGATACCGAAACCGAACCGAACCGAATACAATATAAAAACCGATTGGTACTTATTTTTGTAAAACCGAAAGAACCGAACCGATCCATTCCCGTCCCGAATCCAAACCGTTTCCCGAACGCCCACCCCTACCCATTATGATTCTTTTTTCTTCTTCTTAATATTCTTCTCCGTTCGAAAACGGTTATCAAATAATCTTATATCTTGGTAAATTCTAATACGTATTTTAGTGAAGATAAGGTAAAATCCCGAACAACAGAAATCGTATCGTGAATCTAATATTTTTATTCAACAAAAAAATAATTTTGAAAATTCAGTATCTTGAAAAGTATTAAAGGATTAGGTAAAATACATGACTTTGAAAACTGTGGGCGAGCGAGTCAAAAAGGGAAACGGATCCGACCAAAGCGCGTTGAACTTATGAATATATTATATATAAACTTATAATATGATCAAAGCGGTTGCATAAAGGACCGAAATCTTTTCATTGCCAACTCCGACACCATAACGCGAAATGTCCGTCATCCCCCTGCGTGTCTCAGTCAACCTTCTCCCACCAAAACCGAACACCGCTCGTATCTTCGTCAAGCCCGAATCGATCCCCGAATATTTTTAAAGAAAATCTATCTTTTTTTTTAATAAAACCCGGAACTGAACCGAACCGATACCGAAACCGAACCGAACCGAATACAATATAAAAACCGATTGGTACTTATTTTTGTAAAACCGATTCGGTTTTTCAGGATTTTTAAAGTTCGGTTCGGTTTCGGAAAAATTCGGTTCTCTAAAAATGATACCGTTCAGGAACTAAGAACGGTTTCGGATCGGAAAAAATCTCGTTTTTTTGTTACGGTCGAGCCCTAATAATGGGTATCTTTTGAGATGCATTTAAAAACGTTTAAAATGACTAAAGAAGAAGGTTTCCACTTCCACCGACCGGACTTCAGCCATTCGGTTATTTGGAACAGGGAAAAGAGCCCTGGTAGTTCTACAAAGCCCAAAATTAAGTCTCCTTATCATCTCAATTGGGCCACTAATGGGCTAAGTATGGGCCCACCATCTAATCTAAACTGAGACGAGCTGGTGGGCGTGTCACGTTTGTTTGTTAATGGTACTTATCTAAATACGAACAGATTCACTCTTAACGAACGCCCTGCAAATTGGATTTTTTTTTTTAAATAAAGGATGAAATAAACTTAAGGTCACTTAACCTACGCATCCACGGCGCATGTTAGCGTCCTCTCTTTATCCCTTCGCCGAACCATTCATTCAACACTATCAGCCGTTTTTTGGCCCTCTTTTGTCATGGGGGTTCGCGTGTGAATGGCCTTCTTCCACAAAGGCAAAACAATCCACAGCAAAATCTTCACCCCCCATCCGATTAGGGTTTAGGGGGCCACTCCTCCAGTGTCTCGCTCGCTCACTTCCTTCGATTGGGTTGGGGTTTTCAATGTCTGCGACTTCATCCGTGGAACCTGGCGCCGAAGACTAGACACTGCGAAGCTGCTTCATCTCCCTTGCGGTTCTTGCTTAACTTCGAGAGTTGAGATCGATTCTTTTTCTTTTCTGCTATTCCTTCGTTCCGATGGCGCCGAGCCGCAGGAAATCTGCCGGGAAGGCTGCCGCCGCCGCAGCCGCTCGACGACAGTGGAAGGGCGGCGGGTCAAAGGATTTCCTGCCTGGCCTGCTACGGTATGGACATCCTTGTCTTCCTTTCGTTTTTTGTTCTGTTATTTCTTTTCTCCTGTTGCCTGGGTATCTGCTTTTGCTTCTGCATGAATTGAACCGTTCAAGTTTCGTAGTTTTGCCAGATGGGTGTCACGCAAAGCTATTTCTTTAGGGTTTCAATCTGCTTAATCCATGTATTAGATCGCGATATTTGTGTTGGATCTGTATGCTGATTATTAATTTAGGGGTTGTTTTGTTCTAGTCTGTTTAATATGTAATATCTATTTTCAGGAGAACTTGGCATGCTTTTGTGGTTGTTATTAGATACAAGAACACCGATTAGTAAGTATGAGATGCAGTCTGGCACTTTTTATGTGCAAACTACAGTGAATCGATCTTGATTTCAGTTTAAGTTGCGTCAGATTTCCCTATAAAAACTTGTGATGATTGCTTAAGATCTGCCCATGTTGTGTTCTCCTATCGCCTGTCTGCTTATCAATGGATGTAATTGCAGGTTAGCGAGCCAGAAAAGTGGGGCTATTCAGCCGATTGGAAGAAAGTATTGGTTTACTTTTTCGGAACTCAGCAGATGTGAGTTATTATGCCTTAACCTCCCCCCTCTTGTTTACCGTTTTCCTTCCTGGCTGTAGTATGCTTGTTGGTTGCTAAGAGCGATGCTCTGAATGTTTAGTTTGTCATGTTATGGCTACTTAGTTTGAGAAATTCCTTTTTCTTTCCCTGGCTTAGGAGATTATGCAGATAAATAGTAGATTAGTTGCATTCTCCTGTCTTGTGAGATTAAGTCGGAAATACAAGTAGTCTTATTGATGGTGATAGAATGTTAGCTTATTTTGTTAAGGTACGATGTGCTTGTCAATGTTGTATCCTCGCTACATCGCCATCCTGCCTGGATGCAGATTTCTATGTATGTTCTAGTTGTTAATGTTTGTTCACCCTTTGATTTTGCCTTGGTACACCTCACATGATCAGAAGCAACTGTAGTGACTTGCAAAAGGTGAATGATTGCCCTTTGCCTGTGTATTTGACAAAATTCTGGAGATGATGCTGTTGAAAAACGTATTGATAAGGTTGTAAGCAACAAACTGTTTCTTAGGTTTTACAAATTCAGGGATGGTAGCATCGATTTTTTTTTTCCAAGTAGCATATGTATGAAGCGATCCCTGGGGTCTGCTTCGGATACTGCGAATTCCCCTTTAAAGTGCATGATTAGAATCCCTCCATTTTTTTTCCTTTTATTAAAGTGCAGAAGTCATGTATGATGTAACGGAAAACATTCTGTTCTATGTCATATACTGTTGCAAGATTGGATTGATGCTGCAAGTCATCCTTTACCCGTACTTTGTCCCTTCGGTCACTTTTGGCTTTTGTCTCTAGAATTTGTCGTTTCATCTTTTGGGTGTAGTAATTTTACTTTTATGTCGGAGCTTGTCCTTTTAGTGTTATGGATCAGGAGTTATTTCAAGAGTGAATAAAGTCCCTCACTTCATTAGGTTGTGGATCAGCGGTTACTTTTGGCCATAATAGTGCAATGCATGTGTATGTTGTTATGGGTGAGGATTGAACACTGCGGTGGATATCACTTAGTTGACTTGTAATTTTCTTGGTTAGCCGAAACTAAGTTTACCTGAATTTGTTTCATTGCTATCAAAGTTCCAAACTTAACCTGCTTTAAAATGCTCTTTTAAGTGTTGCACTACAATATTGTTGTGGGTTAAAAATAAAAGACCCGACAGCTTAGAAAGACAAAGTTTGCAATGAAGAGAGGAATGTAGGCATCGCGTACCCCTGCAACTATAGATAATTGCTCCTGTGGAGGAGATTACAGTGGTGATAATGAACCTTTTATGGTTGCAAAAAATCCTAAATATAAGATACATATATTTCAGTAGAACCACACTAATGATCAAAAAGCTACTGGAGAAGTGAAACTTCTTGGTGTCTAGATAGTTGGCAATATATGTTTCTTGTCAGTTAATTTATTCTTTGTTTCTTGTCAGTTAATTTATTCTTTGTGCAAGCGGACAGAGTTGGTAAATTTTGTTTATTTTTGAGGATGTTTTATGTGCAGAGCTTTCTGCAATCCTGCCGATGTCGAAGCATTTACTGAGGAGAAGAAACAATCAATTTTGACGAAACGCCATGCTAAAGGTTCAGATTTTGTTCGTGCTGTAAAGGAGATTATAGAAAGTTATGAGAAGCTGAAGCAGCAGGAGCTACCTAATGATAAAAAAGCTACTGGAGAAGTGACTCTTGCAAGTGGTGGGAATACTGTAGAACCTTCGCAAGTCAGTGAAAATCTGACTGGAGCAAGTCTTGAAACACAATTAAAGTCAGATTCTAGTCAAGGTAGAGATGAATCGACGCTGCTCAGTGAAGATGCTTCGGCTGCTGAACAAATACTAGCCCTGCGTGATAACAGTTTAGCCTGTGAGCAGACCTGTGATAGTACAGATAAAGAACCACCTAAGATAGCTACCTATTCTTCGAGGAAAAGAAATGGAAGGGCACGGTATCAAAAGTGCACTCAACAGAAAAAGGTGCTGTCTCTTCAGTGCTCTAAAAGTTCATCAAGGTTGGAGTTGGATCGGCGTCAAGACTCGTTGCAATATAAAGATAATGGTCAAAGTGTCGATGACATGGATGATGGAGGTTTAAGAAGGAGAAATCGGATCAGGAGATCATTCGGTCATTCTGAATCAGATGATGTTGATTTATCAGCTTTAAATTCAAATGGAAGTGATGAAGAAAATGCTTCTGAAATTGCTACAGTTGAATCTGGTAATAATATTAGGAATGAAAGCAATGGTGTAGATTCAAGTCCCAAAGTTGAACATTCTGATGTTGGTGGTCCGTGTCATGAAGGAGATCATGAAGTCAGCAAAGGGCTTGATTTTCAAGTTAATACTATGGTTGTGAGGAAGAAGAGGAGGCCAACCAGAAAGCGTGGAAAGAGTGACAAGGACATGAGGGAAGAGGGGCAAGGAGGATCTAATGACTGCCAGACATCACAGAATTCAGGTGAAAGTTTAAATGAGAGACCATCAGAAGAAAATGGTGACGAGCATTTGCCACTGGTGAAACGAGCTAGAGTCAGGATGAGCAGAATATTTTATGCTAATGACGAGGCCAATGGCTCTTCGCAGGTTGAAGTAAGATCACCTAAGGATACAGGAGTCGAAGCAACAGTGCAGACAAGCCCATCATTAAATCAGGGCAATGATGTTTCTAGTCATGAAGTGTCTGCTAAACTCTCAGGTGATACTGCTGATGTAGTACCATCTTCTGAGAAGAAACCTTCTGAAAGTATGTCTCCTTCTTCTAAGTCTTGCGAACAGATTGTTGGCGAGAAAGAAACTGCTTTGAAGTTCAGGTGGAGCGAGACTAGCAAGTCACCAGACTATAAAACAGCCCAAATGCAATCTAAGCAATTTAGCAGTTTGCCGGATGGTGAAGCTCTGACAGCCAGTGCTGCTGGTATAGTTCAGGAATCGTGACTTTGCAAAGCTGTGAGTCTGATCATCCTGTTGTGCAAAACTTTCATCACAATGATAAAATCGACGCTCCTTTTGAGACCGATACTGTGGCTTCATCTATGGTGAAGTATGGATGTTACTCTCATTTGGATACAACAGGATCTGGGTTGCCTTCTCATTCTGCTGACCAGCGGCAAAGTTGCGGCCATTCACTATTCGGTTCTGGATATTCTCCTAATGATAAAAGTGATAAAAATGATGATCGCATGGTCCATGTTCAATCTGAAACTGTTCATCATTCTCCATCATCCTGTCTAATGGTGGATAAACAAGAGGCTGAGAAAACTCCATTGAAGGAGGAGCATAAAAGTCCAACTAAAGAACTTGGTATTGTCAATCAAACTCTCACCAGTCAGAATCAGGTCCTTTCTAGAAGTGAGAGTGATATGTCAGTTGAAGAAGCCGAACCTCCATATGAAACAGGGTTTGAGGATGCTGTTGCGAATCACAGGCAACCGGAAAAACTGTGAGTATCTGTACATGTTATTTCTCTGTCTGTTTCTATTTCCCTGCTGTTTTATTTTTCCGTGAAATGTTTCTCTTCTTACAGATCTAGGGCAACTTTTAAAGTTAACATATACGCTTCAATTTCATAATTTTATAAACATGGGGAAGTATTTTATTTTTCGGTACATGTAGGGCATAATTATTTTCTCTCTTACAGTTACATTTAGTTTCAAATCGTGTCTCTAGTAGTTTCTTCCTTTCTAGGATTATTCTTTCTACCTTTTCCATTTCCTGTAGGGGTTTGCTTTTACATTTTCAAGTTTATTTAAAGGATGTGTTATTGAGTTTTGGGCAGAAGGTTTATGAATTATATTCAGGCTAGCTCTAAAGTTAACCCAAACTTCTGCCACGCCATATAACTGATTGAGACTAACAATAGAGTGTGATCATTTGCAATTGCAGCTGTGAGACTGAAAAAGAAAGGAAGGAACAGATCCAGACCGCCCATTCTGTTTCATTGTCTGAAAACCGTTCAGGTGAAAGAATGAGTCTATCTCCTGCTAATATTGCAGAATCCCCTGTGAGGGGCACTCCACATAGCAACTCAGTTTGCCACATCTCAACTGCAGAAAGTGCAAATGTTATGCAGAACAATGGGAGTTGTAGTTCCAATGTTCATTCCAGTGAGAAGAAAATTTTGGGAGATCCTAGTGTCAATGAAGGAGAGAAGATTGAAACAGGAACAACTCAGGGACACAAAGTTGTCAGTTCTGATATGCAATCCACCCTTGAATCATTTGAGAGTGCTCTTGGTTCGTTGGTCAGAACAAAGGAGAGCATTGGGCGAGCAACTCGATTGGCGATGGACTTGGTGAGATTTGGTGTCTCTGCAAAGGTATGAACTTTCCCTTTGTCTGTGCTTTAGCATGACTTATGAAATTATTTGTTTGCAGTTGTTTTTTCTTAATTTTCTTCTGCTGTATGATGAGTTTTTTGCATCTGTTGCTCAAACTAGGTGATGGAAGTCTTGGCTCATACTTTGGAAAGTGAGTCAAATTTACAAAGGAGGGTGGACTTGTTTTTCCTTGTTGATTCTATTGCTCAGTGCTCTAAAGGCCTGAAAGGTAAGTCGATAGGCTTACATTTTGCTAAGCCACATCAGTGTTGTTCTCGGGGTTGAAAATGACCAAGTGTGGTTCCTTGTATTGTCAGGTGATGTTGGTGGTGTTTATCTTTCAGCCATTCAAGGTATGCTGCCTCGTTTATTGGCTGCAGCTGTCCCTGCTGGAGCCACCACACAAGAAAACCGGAGGCAGTGCATAAAGGTATGTAATAAAAACTTGAGAACACATACAGGTTTTCTTATTGATCTTTCTTGTCACCCTTTCTGCTATTTATAGGTTATGAAGCTTTGGCTTGAGAGACGGATCCTTCCCGATTCTGTTATCCGCCACCATATAAGAGAACTTGATTTGCATGATATTGCTCCTGCTTGCCTCTACTCGCGTCGCTCAGCTCGGACAGAAAGAGCATTGGACGATCCTGTGAGAGATATGGATGGTATGTTGGTGGATGAATATGGAAGGTAGGATTTTGGATTCTTTGAATCTTCCACGTGTTGGTTCCTTGTCTATGTTGTTATTTGATTAACATACTACTTCTTGTGCCAGTAATTCAAAGCTCCAGCTTCCGGGGTTTTGCATGCCTGCCATGCTAAAGGATGAGGAGGACGAAGGAAGTGATTCTGATGGAGAAGATTTTGAGGCTGTCACCCCAGAGCACGATTCCGGAATCCCTGAAAAACTTGTCACAGCTTCCACAGCTGAAAGGCATACACGTGTATTGGAAGATGTTGATGGCGAGCTTGAGATGGAAGATGTGGCTCCGTCTTGGGAAGCTGGGAGAAGCACATACACTGTTCAAGCTGATACTGCAGAGTCTTCCAATACTCAGATTGAACCGCAGCTTCAGTCCATCTCTGGGGCTTCACACCAACATGTGACCTCATCATCTCCACCTCCCCCTTCGCTCCATGCTCAGTGCCTCTTGTCTGATTCCTACTCGAATGGCTTCGATTGTGGTGGTTATCCTGGCATGCATGTACGTTCATTTTGTTGCTCACAGACGTTCCTGATAAACATAATTATAATTTTTTTTACATAGCTGCTAATTCAATTCTTGTTGGTAAATGTGAAGGGAGATCATCAGGCTGCTCCTCCAAGGATGAACCCACCAATTCCTGCAAGTACTATGCATTTTCAAGGACCTGAGTCATCTTATAGTAGTTCAGGTATACCACCAACAACTGGCATGCCACAGGGCGAGGCTTCTGAATTCCAGCATAGGCCTTTTCCTCCTCATCATCCTCCACCACCACCTCCGCCTCCACATCAATACTCGTATACGCAGCCAGGCCACCGTTTGAAGTCTCGAAGAGATGGTCCTCCATACTATCACAGATCTCATTATATGCCAAGTTCTGACGAAAGGAATTTTCATGATAACCATGAGAGAACGAGACCGGCACCAGGCAACAACAGGGACAGTTGGAGATATCAACCACCTTCTTCTTATGGTGAGTCCCCAAGTGCATGTGAAGGGTTTCTATGGCTACTTTACTTTCTCAAAAGTGATGCAGAATGGGAAGTATGATATGATACTGTTATGGTCATGCAGGTCCGAGGTATCACGACAGACACAAAGGCCCTTACCCTCCAGGTGAATACGGTGGCTCTGGAAGGTTCCAGAACCATAGGTGGAATTATCCTCCGCGTCCCTACAATAACAGACGCTCGTTTCACTACAAAACACATTCGGAGGGTCCTGTTCCAGTTGGGATGAGAGGTAGGAGAAGTCCTACTGGGTTTGCATGGCATGAGAGGGGTTTGTTTCAAACTGAGTAATCCTTGTGTTATCTGGTGGCTTTGCAGATCAAGGCATGTGGCATCAGAGGTGAGGACGAGAATCTTTCTTTTCTTTTCTTTTTTGGGGTTGAGGTGGGTCGTAATGTGGCAGAGAGAGAGAGAGAGAGAGAGAGAGAGAGAGAGTGGGAGGAGTTTGTACCTACAAATACTACTGAGGCTCTTCCTTTCGGGCTTCCACTCCATCCTCTGAATATATTTATTGCTTTGTTTTGGTGAAATACTTTGTTGTCTGTGATGAGTTTCTTCTAGGGGATAAAATTAGGAATATTTATGTGAATTCAAATCCCATAGAATAGAATAACGGCGCCTGGAGTTGCTCCACTCCAGTCTTTCCTCATTCGTGTCTGCGTCCGTTGGTCCTATTGAAAGAAATGTGGATATATATGACTCTTATTAGTTTGCTAGTCATGTTATTATTCAACGGTCCAACTCATTTCTCAATTATAGATGCATCTTTTGTGCCAAAGAAATCTCCAAATTTTTTTTTAAAATGATTTTTGCAGCTAATTGAAGGAGTGGTGTTGTGGGTGGGAGGAATAATGAGTTAGATTAAAAAAACAAATCAGAAGCGAAGGGCGTCAACGTCGACGCTTCTTTCGTCTTCTATTTGAGAGCATCCCCAAAATTTAGAAACTTTTGAAATCCCTCTCCTTGGGTTTTCTCTGCGTTGCTTCGTCGTTCCAGAAACGCAGAGGGAGAGAGAGCTCCGGCGTGATGGGTGCTACTTCTTCTTCATCGGTTTCCGAGAGATCCATTCATCAATTCACCGTCAAGGTGGATCGCTTCATTATCTTTTGTTGTATGTCGAAATTTGGCTGGAAAAGATTATTTCTTCTCTGAATTTGGGATGGTTTTGGGAAATCAGGACAGCTCCGGCAAGGACTTCGGCCTGAGTAATTATCAAGGGAAGGTCCTTCTCGTCGTCAATGTCGCTTCCAAATGGTCCGTCTCCTTTCTTCCTATCGAGATTCATTCTCTTGTTTTTATTTCTCCTATGTAGGTTATGGGATTAGTAGAGTGGTTAATCTATATGGTGTGGTTTGCGATTGATAAAAACAGCGGTTTCACCGAATCCAATTATACACAGCTCACCCAACTCTACTGCAGATACAAGGACAGAGGTCTCTTCCCTCCTCCTCTTTTTGTTCCCTTGAGAGTTTTGTGTTTCGCAACCCCTACTATACGTTATTCATATAAGGTTTCTTTATCTGTTGGTTGGTTTCGATTATACATTTATAAGATGAGAGTCGGTTGTCGTCTCCTAAATATCTATTCTCAGGGTTTGTGGTATTGGCGTTTCCATGCAACCAGTTTATGAACCAAGAGCCAGGGACAAGTCAAGATGCTCATCAATTTGCTTGTACAAGGTTCAAGGCCGAATACCCTGTTTTCCAAAAGGTGAGGACTTTGTTTGTGCTACAATCATCTCTGTTCTATCAAAACAATAAAGGACCAATCCAGTTCGTATCCCATCTAGTGGGTGTGTTGGGAAGGGAATATGCTAGGCCACCTTACCCCTACATTTTTAATGTAGAGAGATGGATTCGAGCCCGCGACCTCAGACCCCACGATAAATGTTTTTACCATTGAGCCAAGTCTGCCCTTCTGTTCTATCAAAACAATACTTAAAGTTTTTCTCTTTGCCGTTTAACGATTGAACTTATGCTTGTGGTTAGTTGAGATGAGGTTGTATCTTATGGGACAAACTTAAATTTGTTTATTTTCCATAAATTGAACTTGTGGTTGCAGTTTGCTTTAGATCAGAATGTTCGGGGGTGAGGTTCATTTTGTGGGCTTCTATGTTTTATACTGATCTATGATTGTTATTGGAACCACAGCCATGAAAGCTGTTTAGAGAATGTAAAGTCACTTTGTAGTGTAGAATCCTTGCATGTTCTGCAATGTCCTGATATTAACTTGGAACGTAAATAGCTGTAACCTACGACTATGATATCAGAAAACAAATATGTGTGGGAACTTTGTCAATAATTTCGTTGATTGTTTGGACAAAACCAGCTAGCTGGCTAGGTAGGTAGATCTCCCCTTTCTCTGTTGGAAAAATTAACATATTCTCTTTTTTTGATTTTCTTGGGCATCACTAAACTGTCTTAGAGAATCTGTAGGTGCGAGTAAATGGTGAGAAAACGGCACCTGTGTACAAATTCCTCAAGGCAAGTAAGCCAGGACTATGTGGCTCCAGAATCAAATGGAATTTCACAAAGTTCTTGGTCGGAAAAGATGGCCGTGTCATTGCTCGTTACGGACCGACCACTTCCCCCTTATCAATCGAGGTTCTCTCTCTCTCTCTCATCATATTATCTAATCTTCAATATGTATATGAGAGCATTGTGGTCATATGTAGCTGTTGGTTTTTTTTTTTTTGCAAACAGAAAGATATCAAGAAAGCCCTGGGAGAGGCATGACAGCTTCTCTTACATTGGTTTGCATCAGATGATTAACATCAACATTAAACCCTAATAAAACCCTTCACAACTTTCCCCATAACTTCTACATATTTAAGATAAATTTCATATATTTAATAGCATATATAAACACCAAAATACTTGTCTGATTCCAAATCTGAATGGTCTGGATGAGAGTGAAGAGGAGGAGAATGACAGCGTGGCCGTCCCTTTCCACATGTCCTGTTGTACGAGCTTTTGTAATGACAATTGAACGATACGGTTATATCGTAATAGCGGGAGTTTCCCTTCCAGAACCCAAAGCAGAGATTGTTCACCATATCAGCCACTGAGCGAGTGTCCCTCAACGTGTTGTGTATCACTCCCTTTCATTTGTACACACATCATATATCAGTGTGTCATTTGATCGAGAGAATGTCCACATAGTTTATGGTTCTTTATATTGCTATCCAAATAAACCATAAATTGTCATTAAACAAAGCAGAGATTGTTCAAGCGAGTGTCCCTCAACGTGTTGTGTATCACTCCCTCTCATTTATACACACATCATATATCAGTGTGTCATTTGATCGAGAGAATGTCCACATAGTTTATGGTTCTTTATATTGCTATCCAAATAAACCATAAATTGTCATTAACTGTCTAAATTTACGGCAAATTTGTTGATTTTAGATTAAAAATATATTGTATGTCTCCAATGTATTCGGCATAGAAAGAAAAGGGTATTGTCCATGTACCTTTCTCGGTGAGCAAGTCGACGTCGACTGAGGAAATTTAAGAACTGGACGTAGTCGCATACGTATGATGTCGATGGGTAACGGCGATGCTCGCCATCAGATTCCTCCGTACAAACTCCACCGAGTGGTGTGCAATGAATGGAGGTAATGTTAGACAACCCTTCTCGAAGCTTACTTCCAAGGAAAGCACGTTTCTAGCTGTTTTGGGTTCAACTTTTCAGATCTTGAAGCCATGTTTCCCGATTGGACGGTGGATCGGGTCTGCAAAGAGGTGAAATTTAGATGTTTAAGACTTTCTTTAGGAGCATCCTGAGTATGAACTTGATTCATTTCTACCTCTTGCCTTCTCTGGTTAGCTGCCGAAATGGGAAGTGACAATGGAGGGTTGAAGAAGACATGTGAACATCGTCAAGGCTCTTGCAGATAAATACCCTTATGAGAACTTGCAGCTAGTCACCAATGGTGAGTACTGTTTCTCAGTTCTCGTTCGGTATCTTCCTAGTTTCTACCATCATGTATGTTTATCTCTATGTTTCTGAAAAACCGGTACATGTCTTGGTGGAAGCACATCATACTTGGTTGTATAGGGTATCTTGTCTCCATCAACTGGTGACCATCTAACTTGTCTTAACGGATGAAATCGCTTCCAACCTTAGTTCTGCTTTGTTCTGTGAACTTAACCCTCCCATGTCGTTGCTTTGCAACTGGCCCTCTTCTAAGATATGTTTCATGAAACACTGTAGAAGCAAAGGACTCTAGAATGAACTATTTGATATTTTTCTCCATCCACCATCATGTTTGCAAAATGCAGGGGAGGAACTGTATTTTCAGCGTTCCTCAGAGATGTAACTTTGTAGGAAGCAGATTACTGTGCATATTTCGAGTGGAGAAGACGGGTGTCTAATGGAGATGGGTCGCTTGAAGCCGGCAAATTTGAGGTGATTACCAGTCATGGTCAAGCTGGAATTCCCTCAAGCACCACAGACCATCATGACCATATCATAAGCCAAATTCCAGTCTAGTCAGAATGTCTCTTTCAGTTCATGTTCCTGTACTTGTTGGTGTTTGAACTCCTTTCGTAATGATCATGGTTTCACACTTTACATTCAATCAATAAGATCATTGTTCTGGAAAAATTCCACGTTTCGACACACTTTTGAACTGCTTTCAGACAAGTTTGTAGAAAATTTGTATCGAAAAGAAACCAGAATCTGATCTGCACACTACAGAAAACAGAGGGTGAATTACAGTAAGCGAGAGATATAGCACAAGCAACAAGGAAAACACAGAGGAATGCAGTCATATCTATTGCTAAGAACATCCAGAGACAAATCAGTTAGAACTGAGCTAATTAGGCCTAAACAGACATCGTTTACAATGCCAGAAACCTCGCCATCAGTCAAATGGATTACTATGAAGTGGATCAGCTTGATCAAACATGTCAGAAGGGAAATCATCCAAGAAGACGTCTGGTTCATCCCTCCCAACATGTCGGCGGCTTCTCGGCGGCTCAAAGAACGGCTGGGGAAGAGAGAATTGTTCGGCTGAATCACATGGTCCGAGGATGTCGTAGAAACAATGGTCATCCATCCTGGACAAGAGTTCTTGGCTGTCGGGTGAGAATTGGATGCTTGATTGCGGCTGAGGCAACTGCTGCGTTTCGGTGAATAAGGATGTCTCCATCAATCCGAAATCTGTCCCAAAAGCAAACGGATGCGTCTCAAGCTTAATGCCTAAATCCGGCATTGCCAATGTTTCCACTGGTTGGGATGCGTCTAAATAAGCGGATGAACATGGAAGAACAATCTTCGACGATGAAGCCGACATCTCTTGCCCGACAAAGCCGAAACCTGGAATCTAAGAATCCACCAGACATGAAATAACAACTGGTAAGAGAAGAGAAAGATTAGACGGGCTCTAGATATGAATTTACCTCGGAAGAACCGACAGAATCACCACCAGATCTCGCGCTATTGAATTTGTGAGGTCTGGAACTCGATTCGCCCGATGAATTATGGAGAATCCTGGCGAGCCTCTTCTGTCTACTGCTCCAGAAATTCTTAACGTCGTTATCTGTTCGTCCGGGAAGATACGTAGCGATCCTCGCCCACTTGTTCCCGAACTGTGCCTGCAACTCTATCACCGTCCTCTCTTCCTCCGCCGAGAACTTGCATCCACTGAAAATCCCAAAAAAAAAACCCAAAACTTGAATCGAACCCGAGAGAAGGAAGAATCGGAAAAGGGAAACGGTGGGTACTTCTTCAAATTGGGACGGAGTTTGTTGACCCAACGGAGACGGCAGGATTTTCCTGTCCGAAGAAGAAGACCTTTGGATCGAATGGAGCTCCAGTCACGAGGGCCGTACTTCTTGACATGGTTGATGAGGACCTCGTCTTCCTCGGCCTTCCATGGGCCTTTCTTAATCTCCTCCTTCTTCGCTTTCATTTTCCTCATCAGAATCTGCAGAAACAGAGCTTCGTCTTCAGTTTTTTTGGTCGGAGAGAGAGTAGTGACGGTTGGAGGCGGTTACATCCCACCACCCCACTTCCCCCCAAGTTTCTCTCTCGCCTTTCGAATTTCGAACCCGTAATTACATAAATACCCTTCCCAGATACTGGCCCAAGTTGAACTTAAAAGCCCAAGGCCAAATCAAGCACTGTAGGCCCGTGGGCCAGAAAACAGTGTAAAAAATATGCTACATGATTGAATATATAAAATTAAGGATGAATATTAGATGTCAAATATGTAAACCCATAACTTCTACATATTTAATCTATTTTCACCTGATGTAAACCCATATCTTACACATATGAATGTAAATATTTATATTTATTTTGTTTATTATTATTATTTTTTGAAATTTTTTTTTTAATTTTTCTAAAAGAAAAGTATGACAACGTTTTGTTAAAATCAAAATTGATACGTTATCGTTCTTAATACATATTAAAATTGAGGGTTAAATATGATATGATTTTTCGAATTTATTTATATGACAACATTAGAGTTCGGGTTTTATTTAACAAAAAATTAATTTAGGTTTATTTTGACAAATTTGGCAAGTTCAGGTATCACATGATACACGAATGTTGAATAGATATTAATGTAAAATCATATATTGAAAGTTGTCTTATCCATGACGTGAATTTAGCAACTAGACTCACGTTCGACGAGTTAGAATATGAGTTATGATTTACTCGATCCTCGTCGATCCACAATGGACCGTCTCTTTCAATGATTTATTAAATAAATGTAAATCAGCATGTTAAAGTTATAGATGAAATTTCTGAATTAATTAGAACTAGAGCAATAAAGATGGAATTGCACTCTGGTTTTAAGACACATTCACGCGGTGCGTGTAGGGGTATTCAATCGTATATATATACACACACACAGATACATGAAAGCAGTATAGGAGTATTTAGAAACATCTTCCCACCCGATTATCATTCGTAATACAAAGAATGGAAAGCTCATCCAAGCAATTACATCAGCCTCCTCCTCAGGTTGTTTATTTATATATATATTTTTATAAATGTGATAACATGAAAATACTTTATATATAAAAATACACAATGTATTGAATGAATGCAGGAGAGGAATGAAGTTGTGAGATTGAGAGCAGATTGTGGATGCATGCACTGTCGAAGGAAGATTAAACACGCCCTTGAAAAAATCGATGGTAACTAATTATCGGAATATAATATGCAGTCAAAACGCATGCATGCATGCACTACGTGTGTGTATCGTGTGTGTGTGTATATTATGATAATAATAATAATAATAATAAATAAATAAATTGGCAGGAGTGAATTGGGTAGGGGAGAGGGAAGGGACGATAGAGGTGAAGAGCTCAATGGAGGCGGGAGAGCTTAGAGAAAAGCTAGGCAAAGCTGCCAAAAGAATCCAAATCTCCAAGGAAACACACTCTCCCCATCCCGCGATGGGCCACTTGATAGTCAGCAACGGCAACAGAGGCATCTCCCACATGAAAATCGAACGAGGCATCTCCCGCATGAAGATCGAACTCACTTTCGACAATCCCCCCTCCACCGACGTCCCTCCCGTCCATTCTCCCCTCCCGCCCGTCCCTTCTCCCGTCGAGGGAAGCATCCCGCCGGCCCCTTCTCCCGTCCAGGGAAACGTCCTGCCGGTCCCTTCTCCCGTCGAGGGAAGCGTCCCGCCGGTCCCTTCTCCCGTTGACGGAGCATCGAGGGAGAGGGTAGCTTCGGAAGAAGGAGAAGAGCAGCCTGACCATTCCACGTCCCAGCCGAGCAGTAGCAGTAGCCCGGTGGCGAAGGCTACTCCTCCCTGCGAAGTCTACCTTTGCCATATATTGTGAAACCTAAAAGCCTCGTATTCCTTTACATTCACACGCACATATAATTTCTTTATAACGACTTCATAACCTGGGAGGGGATTTTACAATTTCATGTTCTGTAATGTTTATCCATCATCATGCTGCAATTATTCACGACCTATGAACAGACAATTTCTTTTTAAGCCAAATCACAATCACCTCAAATGGTGAATCTAAAAAGGGGCAAGAGTGTGTGTCACATACAATCAAAAAACCTAGAAAGAATGCAATACATTTTCAACACACCAGAGGACGTACCAACCCTTTTACCTATGAGAAGAACCGCACATATTTTTACACACAGTACAAAATCACAACAACAGTGGAAAAGAATCGCCAGTGTTACCAACCAAATCCGATATCATACCCTCTGCAGTCACCGGGCTGTCGTTTGAGGGCAGGCTGACTCCGGCCTCCTCTTTGGCCAAGTCTCTTCTTTGGCTCGACACGCCTGTTGGATGGGCCACTCGATCTGAAACCCCTCCCCACTTGTTTCTTTCTCCAACTGACAACAATATACATGAAATGTCTGGGGCTTTACTTGAAGCTTGAAGTCAAGCGTAAACAATAATTTCATCTCCAATCTGTTCAATTCTCTCGTGCTCACACCCCCAACTCTTGCATAGTAGGCATTGTTGAAATACCTGCAAATCCGGAAACAGAGAGATATCGGTCGAGTATGAGGATCCATGAAACCTGTAAAGCTGAATAAGATTTGAATACCCTCAAATTTTTCCTTGCAGTGAAAAATCCCCCCAGATTATTAAAAGCCAAATTGCCATGATCATGTGGAACCCTGGCTAAGAATGTTTTTCATGTTGTAATGCGATTGGATTCTTTTATTAGTTATGTTTAACATTTGTTTCCTTGTTGAGTTTAGATACATTTTAATTCTCAAAGACTCTTGACTTTTTTCTTTTTCAGTCAAAGGGATCAGAACTCTGGAAGACATAGGTCTTAAGACATGTCTGAACCACAAAACCCCCCATGTTCTGTTGCGAGTCTTTTGTGGAAAGTTGGCGAAGTGGAGCTCGCCTATGATTTCATACTGATGACAGAACATACCAAAAGAGATGGAGTAGTGATCTACCTGTCATCCAAGACTTTTGCAGCCAACATGACACTTGTTATGAGAAGCCGGTGGACATTGAGCGATGTGAGATGAACACGAGCCAGCTGGAGGAACCGATCCATGTAAATCTGGGCGACGACAAAGCAAGAGGGGCTGCAGCCGGAGTATTTGAAGATACGGTCCAAGTACTGCCTGACGCTGATGTCAGGCGGAGACCGCCCATGAAACACAGTTGCAGAGTCTTTGATCTCGAACGATCCAATTAATTTCTCATTCTGCAGCACAGATCTCTCCAGAGACGAAGAAAGCCATGACAGAACCATCGGTGACTCTTTAACCCGTTTACTCGAGAGTATGAGCCCCATTCTGAGGCATAGATCTGAATCAAAGCTTTCTGAATCTGGAGGAAGGGTGCCCATTTCTCAAACGGATCTGGAAATGAGAAAGAGTATTAATGTCAACGACAATGAATAAAAACTTAAGATTTATAGCACCCACCGACAAGACAATAGCCTTATTGGTCTGGATAAAGCTCTAGTTTCGATTCATAGTTCAGTTAGTCGCTCGATTAAGTTGAATCAAGTAAAACGACTTATCCATCACTCTTGGCGCCCAAAATCGTCGCAAAATCCCTACTAATGCATCGAGATCCGACAAGTTTTGCCAGGGGCAATTAGACGCCTCAAAAGCAATGCACTAAAACCAGAAACGTACATCTAAATCTTGGATCCGGAACCCTAATTTACCCAGAAATTTGTAATCCCATGGGAAATTCGCTCTTACGGCGACCTAAAGGCATCCATCCGAGCAAAAACGAAATGACTTTCGAGTTCAAACGCCGAGATATACCACCAATACCCAAAAGGGAAACAGATAAATCCGCGAAACGACAAAAGCACCTAAAGACGGCTAGACAAATTACCTCAGGTAAGAAAAGGGAACTCGCAGATTTTGCCGGGAAAATAGCCCAAAAATTTCTTCTTCTACGGAGAAGTAGAAAAAGGCAGAGAAGAAGAAACTTGGGACATGGAAGCAGGAAGATGCTTATCCTCAGCGATTCTCCATATTTCTCTCTACAGGGAGCAACTGGGGAGGAAGAAGGTGGGATGCTCCTTTCTGTGTTTTTTTTTTTAATTATATATTGTAATATAATATATAAGATTTTAGTAAAATAAATGAAAAAAAAAATGAAGAGGAAGGGGAAGAGAGAGCTAAGTTGGCATCGTGAGGGAAGATTCGCGTCGGTGTGAGTCCAGCACAGTTCGTTCACTCACACACAATTCGGCGATTTTCCCTCAGGCGGGCCCACCTCCCACTCGTTTCATTTTGAGTTTTCAATGATTGAGATCGTTTACTTAAGAAATTATGTAACTTAAGCAATGGGGCAAACTATATATTATAATATTATATTACAAATATAATATCTATAATCATAAATTAGAATCAACAAAACTATAAAAAAAACTAAAAGATAGATAAGTGAAATTAGGGATTATAAAAAAAATCGGTATAACCCAAAAAGATCCCTACCGATTTAAGCAAGCAAACTAATTAGTGGACCGAATTACAGTGGGTAATATAGGCCCAATGATATAAGGATTGGGCCCAAAATGAAAACCAAACAAGGCTGGGCCTAGATAATTCTTAGGCGTTTATGGTCATTTCACCCAGAGGAAACCCTAACTAGCAATCATATTTTTTCGATTTGGCTCTCACTTGCGAAATTTGGTGCTTTTTGAATTTGATTTTAAAAGTTTTCGTAAACATCATTGCCTCCATTATCATCACGAGGATCAATGATTCCCTAACTTCTGCTTCTTCATCACGCTTCTCTGAATCTGGTCCCCCTTTTTACCGTTCGATTCCCGATTGTCGACCATCCCTCTAATCTATTGGTAAGGTGAATTCTCTGTCCCATTTCTCGACATTTCTGCCCTTCCGGATCTTGTTTCGATATTCTGATTGCTTTACTCTTCTCCGGTGATTTTTGGGTTTGTAGTTTAATCCTTTTTTTCTAGATATTTTGAAGCCTCGTGTGCTTTTCCAAGGTAAATTTCAAGTTATAATCTGAGTTGAATCTCGCCGTTGTTTTTGCATTTGTTGTTCATTGTTCAACAACACGGTAATTGAAAACGAGTCCCATGAATTGTTTGCCTTCTGCCTGTTATTGCGTTTTGTTTTGGTGAAATTTCATACAGCGAAGGGGAAGGTAGTCTTCTGATGGGTGTATCGAGTGTAGGTTGATTGACGTTTTTTTTGGGAGTGGGTAGAGGCGACTTTCTTCTTCAAAAGTCAGATTGATCAACTAAATCCTTGTCCAAAAAAAAAGTTCAGGACATGCTCACAACGTTTTCTTATCCTAGGCCATTTTACTCTATTTGATCTCTTATTACTTTGTTATGTTCAATATTTGTGTTTGAGACACTTCCGGATCAAAAAAGCTGCGTGTGTTGTTCTGAGACTTCTAACTCTTAATGTTCCCGGCTTAACCTTTCCTGCCGGGTTCTTGTTGTGCCTTTTAAGCATTCCCAACGATCATTATTTTCGGGCCATTTTTACTTATTAGGTTTTGGTTGATGGTAAATAATCTCTTTGTTCGTTCCAAAAACAGGATCGATCAGTTATCATGGATCCCTCTGTGCAAGCTACACAAAACCGTGTTCTATCGGTGAAACTGTGGCCCCCAAGTCAGAGTACCCGGCTAATGCTTGTTGAGCGGATGGCCAAGAACCTAACGACTCCTTCAATCCTCTCCAGAAAATATGGCCTGTTGAGTCTGGAAGAGGCTGAAGAAGACGCCAAACGGATAGAAGAGGTGGCTTTCGCTACTGCAAACAAACACTTCCAAAATGAGCCTGATGGTGATGGCAGCTCTGCTGTGCAAATATATGCCAAAGAATCGAGTAAGCACATGCTTGAAGTGATCAAACGTGGCCCACAGGTAAAGTCCCATGTGGAGTTGAAGATTGAAAATGTTCTGTTTGATATATCTGGTGGTCGTAGGGCATTTATTGAAGGGGAAGAAACTAGGGAACTCTTGAGACCTTTGACTGAGCCGCAAAACTCCTTCACCAAAATTTGTTTTAGCAACAGAAGTTTTGGCTTGGAAGCAGCTAATGTTGCAGCGACCATCTTGACTTCTATCAAGGATCAGCTGACAGAAGTGGACCTTTCAGATTTTGTGGCAGGTAGGCCAGAGGCAGAAGCACTTGAAGTCATGAATATGTTCTCCTCGACCTTGGAGGGTTGTCAGCTGAGATACTTGAATCTTTCGGATAATGCCTTAGGTGAAAAAGGAATTAGGGCATTCGGGTCTCTCATTAAATCTCAGAAAAATCTGGAGGAGCTTTATTTAATGAATGATGGCATCTCAGAGGATGCTGCGCGGGCAGTTCGTGAGCTTCTTACTTCAACGGACAAAATCAGAGTCCTTCAATTTCATAACAACATGACAGGAGATGAAGGAGCAATTGCTATTGGAGAGATAGTTAGGGGGTGCCCATCTTTAGAAGATTTCCGGTGTTCATCCACGAGAATTGGTTCAGAAGGCGGTGTTGCCCTAGCCGAAGCACTTGAGTGTTGTACCCGTTTGAAGAAGCTTGATCTCCGTGACAACATGTTTGGTGTAGATGGTGGGATTGCTTTGGCCAAGGCTTTATCAAGGCTGACCGATCTGACTGAGATCTACCTGAGTTATCTGAACTTGGAGGATACCGGCACAGATGCTCTTGCTGAGGCCCTAACAAAATCTGCTGCTCCTATCGAAGTTCTGGAATTGGCTGGGAACGATATTACTGCAAAGTCCTCGGCTAAATTGGCAACTTGCATTGCCTCGAAACTGTCGCTTATGAAGTTGAACCTGTCAGAAAACGAACTCAAAGATGAAGGGTCGATCTTGATTGCCAAAGCAATAGAAGGCCATGAACAGCTGGCGGAAGTAGACTTGAGCACCAACATGATCAGAAGGGCTGGATCAAGGGCTTTGGCGCAAGCTGTTGTGAACAAACCCGGGTTCAAGCTGCTGAACATAAACGGGAATTTTGTATCAGAGGAAGGTATTGATGAGGTGAACGAAATATTTAAGGATTCCCTGGATAAGCTTGGACCATTGGACGATAATGATCCCGATGGAGAAGATATCGGTGATGAAAGTGAAGAAGAGGAGGCTGAAGAAGATGAGGAACTGGAAGCAAAACTAGGAGGCCTTAAAATTAAGCAAGATGGGGAATAGGAGGTAACATGATAGTTCGTTCTCTCACCGTTTCCATGTAGTTGGTATATTTTTATTGAATTATCTCCAACAATTCTTGGAATCAGCTTGTTCTTTAGAAGGGGGAGATGTTATGAACATTTTAATGTAGCCGCAGGTGAAAGATCTAAAGGCTAAAGCTTTGTCATCAGAAACTTGGATTTAGGAGCGATATTCTTGTAGAACAGAACCGTTGATCTTCTGTTACATAAAAGCATTGTTATTTGGGTCACTACTTCAGGGCTCGATCCGAATGGCATAGGAAGACAGGTGTGATGTTTATTTCATGATATGAGAAGAAAGTACACAAGTGAATGAGGCGAAGAGGATCTGGTTTGATGAAAATGGGGGGGTGATTCGTGATGGGATCAAACGGCAACAGGAGTTTTGAGGATCTTGTCGTCTAATTCGAATTTGATGTCTTTCTTGTCTCTCCCGATCTTCACATACTCTTCGAACCGTTCCTTCAAATCGTCAGGCAGATTTGTCGTGCTTTTCCACCCCAAAATCTCCTTTGCTGCTCTTGGCTCGGCGTAGAAATGCTGCATTTTTCCATATTTATACACCCATTCAAAAAAAAATCTTTAAAAATTTGTTATGTAAGGGATTCGAATTTGATGTCTTTCTTGTCTCTCCCGATCTTCACATACTCTTCGAACCGTTCCTTCAAATCGTCAGGCAGATTTGTCGTGCTTTTCCACCCCAAAATCTCCTTTGCTGCTCTTGGCTCGGCGTAGAAATGCTGCATTTTTCCATATTTATACACCCATTCAAAAAAAAATCTTTAAAAATTTGTTATGTAAGGGAAAGAATCTGTTTGGGATCGTAGTGAACAATCTCCACCGATTTGCCGGCAGCAGCGGCACACAGCTTGGCCATGCCATCAAGAGTGACGGCTCTATCGCTAACGCAGTTGAATATGTTGCAACAAGCGGCCTCCGGGTTCTGGACGGCTAAGGTCAGCATCGATGATAAGTCTCTCACATGGGCTATGTTTGTAAGCTGCAGTCCCGACCCCGGAATAGGTACTGGTCTGTCCCTCACAATCCCTATCCTCAACACCACAATGTTTTTCTTTTTAGCAAGAAAGAAAAAGCGCTTTAATGTCCCGATTGTTGTGTCCAAATGTCTGAAGATTGGGAAACTTACGGTCGAAGAACCATTCTTCGCAATCTTTGTTGTTACCGGAGCCGATCATGTACTGTGGTCTGAAGACTGCCCAGTTTCCACAGGTTTCGGCTATGTACTTCTCTACTCCGACATGACCTGCGTCGGCTTTTACTGTGTCCTGCCATGCGGAGAACACTACAGTGAGAAGAGCCCTGTAGAATATGGGAAGGAATCTAACAGTTCCTTACTCCTTCGACGTGAGGAGGTTCGTCAGTGGGTTTGTAGATTCCGGCGCTGCTTATGAACAAGAATTGCTTCACTCCGGTATTCTTGGCCCAATCAACCACCGGTCTATTCGGAAGATGAATCCATCCATCTTACTGTTGTTTTCGAATGGAATCATGTGAATTGAATTCATGAACAAGAGAATGGAGACCGAACCTGACTGTGTCCAAATCTTTGCCGTTGTTGTCCAACACAACATCAAATGCCTCCCCTCCGACCACTTTCCGGGTCTCCCCACACCGTCTTCCCTCCGCCGCCCACAATTTCCTGCATAAGACAGAGAAACAATTAGGCCAATTTGGCGATGCAAATCTTAATAGTGAGTGTTTGGAATTGGGGAACTGACGGAGAAGCGGCTGAAGGGAGGCTTCTTCATCTTGTCGGAAGCTTCGTCTCCGACGGTGAGGATGGTGACGGAGTGGCCGGCGGCGAGAAGCTCTTTGGCGAAGTAAAAGCCGATGACGGCGTGGCCGCCGCTGTTGGTGTTCACAATCAGCACATTCTTCTTCTCCTCGGCGGCAGCACTTGCCTTCACCGTGAACCCCCTCGGATCCAACATTCTCCGACTTCTCTGTGGGTATGTGAAGAAAGAGGCCGAGGAAGACAGGGAAGACGAAGAGGAAGCAGAGAAAGAAATGCGAGGGAGAGATGTTGGGAAGAGATTGGTCAGAGATTGTGTTGATTTCGATGTGAATATCAGAGAGGAAGAAGATAGAGCCGCCATTTTTCTGCTTCTCCTCTCTCCCTCTCTCCCTCTCTATCTTCTTATGATCTCGTTTGATCGTTCTGATCTGAGAGCCAGTAGTTTTGTTCGTGCAGATAACAAGTAACGGTCGGTCCATTTAGCTTCGTTATATAATTATATATATTAATATAAAAATTGGTGTATATAAAGTGAGTAAATCGGGTGAAAGTGTCTAAAGTCCAATAGCAAGATAAATGGGCCTGATTAAAGGTCTGGCCCAATTGAGAGACCGTCTCTTGGATATAAATTAAAAAAAAACCTGAAAATCGTAAATAAACAAAAAGGATAATCGCATAAAAATACCGAATTTTTACAAAAATCCCAAATAAATATTCGAACTATAAAATTATCATATAAATACCTGAACTTTTCAAAATTCTCACATAAATACCCAAATTTTTAAATTTTTTTCAAATCAAACAAACGCAACTGCTGATTCAACAAAAAACTGCTGACTCAACAAAAAAAACTGTTGACTCGGCAAAAAACTGCTGACTCAGTATTCAAAAATATTATTAAATATCCAAATATTCATCTACATGTATTTAAATTA
>NW_010966822.1:1203261-1231868 GCF_000463585.1 Tarenaya hassleriana | reverse complement strand
TTTTATTTTTAATATATATATATATATATATATATATATATATATTTGTATATATATGTAAATTTATATGCATATATTAATTTAAATACATGTAGATGAATATTTGGATATTTAATAATATTTTTGAATGATGAGTCAGCAGGTTTTTTGCTGAGTGAGCAGTTTTTTTGCTGAGTCAGCAGTTTTCTGCTGAGTCAGCAGTTGCGTTTGTTTGATTTGGAAAAAATTTAAAAGTTTGGGTATTTATGTGAGAGTTTTGAAAAGTTCAAGTATTTATATGACAATTGTATAGTTCGAGTATTTATTTGGGATT
The DNA here is from genome assembly GCF_000463585.1 of Tarenaya hassleriana. NCBI lineage: Eukaryota > Viridiplantae > Streptophyta > Magnoliopsida > Brassicales > Cleomaceae > Tarenaya > Tarenaya hassleriana. The sequence goes on along the minus strand of NW_010966822.1, from coordinate 1,231,555 downwards.
TTTGTAAAAGTTTGGGTATTTTTATGTGATTACCAATGGTAAAAGAGGAGGCAAATACCTTAGGGTTCGGTTCTGGGATGATGATTATGATTGCATAAATGTGTAAGAAACCTATTAATAAAGCCTATGGACAACAATGTCGGCAAATCAATGGCGAGACAAAACCCTTCCCTGTAATATGTTGTCATTGCTAGTTTTGTGCCTACAGAAGAGTAAGAGATCGGTCCTATCCCCAAGTCGGAACAGTACAAATACAAGTCTATATGCAGAGTTCACCTTTTAATGACCAAACAAAGCCTCCGCGTTTGGATGTGTCGTGGAAAGGCAAAGGAAGAGGCACAAGGTAAAAGTGTGTTGTGTTTAAGAAAATATAATGAAGCAAAGTACGTAGTTTGATGAGGAGTGGAGCACGTGTGGGTCATATGCCCTCTTCCCCCATTTTTAAGTAAACCACACATAATCATGTTTCATGCCTTTTGTTTGTCCCTGTATATAGGGTGGCCAATTCGGGTTTCGGTTCGGGTTCGGTTCCGTTATATTCGGGTTCGGTTATTTCGGTTATAGAAAAACTATAACCATTCGGTTTTTATATAAATTTCGGTTCGGTTCGGTTATTTTTTGGTTCGGGTTCGCTTCGGTTTTGGTAAAAAGTTTAATTTTCCAAAGAAATTGTCGGTTATTCTCTCGGTTTTTTCGGTTATTTTTTATTCGGTTCGGTTCGGTTTCGGTTTCGGTTTTTTGGGTTTAAGAAAATCATAACCGTTCGGTTTTGATGTCGGGTTCGGTTCAGGTACAATTATGTCTTATTCGATTCGGTTCGGCTCGGTTATTCGGTTAATAACCGAAATGGCCACCCCTGTATGCTTTCAAATAATAAGATATTTCAACCGTTATTTTATTTATAAAAAAAGAAGAAGAAGAGGGAGAAACACGCATAGGTAGAGCCAATGATGATGATCACTTGTACACAGACAGACAGCTCCAAACCCCATTTGGATCGGACAGGTACTTTTATGTGTACTTGGCTTTTCCCATTTATGTGCGTGGCTGAGTATTCCCATGTAGTTTTTGTTTTTTTTTTAAGCAACGAATTTCGAATGTACGTAGTTTCCTGAACCGTTATTCCTACCAATATCAAATGCTACTCCCCAAATTTGGACAGTTCAACCGGTAAAACAAAGGTGCAAAACGTCTGTCCCGCCCCGAATTCGAACCGATATTATTCTAGATCTTGGTCCAGAATAACCGATTTCCCAAAAAAAAAAAACATATCAAATGCCTCTTCTTTTAATTTGTTACGTAAACGTACGTCCTAGTACCACCCTCTTTGTCCAATTTATTTACTATATATTTTTTTTCCATTTCCTTGATATCATTTACATTTCCTTCCATGCATTTTCCATTTCCTTCGTACATCCTTTCCATTTATTTATTTTTTTGTGTCTTTTCGAAGAGATCAAATTTCCATTTTTGTGGTTTATTTTCAAAAGCATGAACAGATTTCATTGTTTTTTATGAACAAAAAGTACGTGATTAGCTAAACACTATGTGAGTTTTCCCGTAACCTTCCAAGCTGCTCCTATAAATACATGTCCACGGATCTCTCAGCTTTGTCATCAGCTTTCAAAGCCCATTCTATAAGACCTCTCGCTCGCTCTCTCGATAATCCAGAAAACAAAGATTAAAAAAGAAGAAGAAGAAGATGGCGTCATCTTCAGTGGTCGTTCAAGGTATGCAGCAGTGCCCGGAGCCAGGCCGGTTCGTGGCAATGGCACCATGGGGGTTCTCAGGCCTCCAAAAATCACCTTCACCCTCGGACCCTCATCCAGAGGAGCAAGAAGCGTTTGCGACTGATGACGGAGAAGCTGAAACGCAGAACGCTGAAAACGGCGGCTGGAGTTTCCTCCAATCCATTATCTCCAAAACTGACACAAACGCTGTTTACGTTCACCCTCTCGCCAACTCTGCGAAACTCAGCAAGAGAAGCTTAGAGATGTGCACAGAAGGTCTTGGGAGCGAGACGGGCCACTGTCCGATGGGGAGCTCCGAGGAAATGTCATTGTTTTCGCCCGAAACTCACCCCAAGAAGGAAGCTTTAAGGCGGAGGACTGGAGAGAGAGCGTTAACGGGAAAAGGGTCGAACCGAGTAGAAGCTCGTTTTCCTCCCACGATTAGAAGTTCGGGAGATGGCGTGAGAGTGAAGCCACGCAGAGAAGGCGGTCGACTTGTTCTTGAAGCAGTGAGCGTTTCGTCTTCTATTTCTGGATTTCACGTGGAGAGAAACGAAGGTAGGCTTAGGCTTTGTCTCCTTAGAGACTCGGAAGAGGGATACGATAAAAGTTATGGGGCCTGAGAGGCGATGTTTGGAACAATTCAGCGTTTGTATTTCCATGTCTGTTTGGAAAAAAAAAATATATATGGATAAGGTGGTGGTGAGTGTCATGTCCTTGTATGTAGCTATTAAGGAGTATCTTACTGCGTTTATATGTTTTGTATATTCGGTTATTAGGTGACGGTGCTATTGAATTTTATTCTAATGGCAGTTATTATCGTTACTGGACAAAGTCCTCTCCATTGTCCTCTTCTCCTCTCGCCCCAATTTTCGGTTGGACTCTCCTTTTGCAGAATGGACAAAAGGGTCCTTTGAGATTCTTTTACATACAGAAATATATGTACACCCTACACTACACTAAGTTTCTTCCCATCCCCCCAGCCTCAATATCCCGATAGAATGAGCAGCCGCATGAATGGATGGATTACTGTGAGCATATACCCATATGATATGACATGAGCAGCTTCACATTCAAGCATCAAAGTTCAATACAATGTGTTTGCCATCACAACCAAAAACAAAAATACACGAGGTTGACGCGTAAGACCTCCCAAGATTCAATCCAAACTTTCAACAAACCAACCTTATTTATGCACCTGTTGCAATGCATACCCATTTTACCGCAGACTGAATGCAAAAGGATGCCACTTTTTTTTATAAAAAAAAGCCAGCTGCAGGAGTCTAGCAAGCAGCGGCACACTTCTGCCATAGAAGCAAAAGATAACGGAGCCAACATAGTGGCGGAGTCATGGAAGAAGAAAACACCTTTATCAAGTATTCTTCCTGGCAGAATACGCACGGTAAGCTGCTAACCCAGCAACTCCTATGGCCGTACCAACTGCAATTTTTTAGTTAGAGGAAACGTTTTAGATGCCGATGGAGCGGAGATGCACATGATGATCAAGAAGAAACAGACGGGCAAGAACCTGAGACAAATATAAGTGAGCTATTAACAATTTGACGGATTTGCTTGCTTCTTCTTCCAGACTCCGTCTCAGGAATGCTCAGATGAGGGTTCTCTGCTGTACTCACGATCCTAGAGAATAAACTATTCGGATCCCCTAGTTTCATGCTTAACGAAATAGGGACATCCATTCCCAACTCCAGGCAAGCCTGTCATAACAAGTTAATTCAAACTATGATTATACTGAGAAGAGAGAAAAGGGGCCATAACATTGCAAGAACCAACCGACAAAGCAACCAGGTAAAGTAGTGGATACCATATCTGAGTCCCGCACCGACAATGGATATGGATCTAAATCATCTTTGGCTGCAACAAGAAGACACGGTGTCCCATAACCACTCTCTTCACCTCTTCTCGCTACCTCCATCAATATATCCCTTGATTTTTTCCATGAGTATTCATCTGAACTGCAAATTCAATCTACAAGTCGGTTTTCTATGATTTTTTGTAGTGAATTTCTGGTTGGCTGATGAACATGCCATCAACACACAAGGACACACACGTGTAGAGAATTTCTAAGCTAACCTGTCATACACAATTACAGCGACATCACATGCTGCCAAAGATTCTCTATTTGCTAGGAACTCTTTAACTCTGTCTTCCGGTATTTCACGCAATATGAGAGTCTTTTTAGTACCCTGTAATTGCATCCAAAATTAAGCATCTCAACATCATCTACAGAACCACCATTGGAGAATAACATGTGATTATTTGCCAGTCTTGACACGCAACGGCTTGGGCAAGAAAATAACGTTGTCTGACAACAGAAAGAGAACAAAAGTTTTGCTACATACCCCAGGCTGCTCAACAGTGTTTGCAGCATACCGCTCACCTGTTGTCAGGTTATAGCTGTCCGAAAATTTCCTGGAGATGAAATTAAACTTTGAAAATGTAATATGACTACAGCAGGATGAAGTGGGAGACCTTTAAAATAAGATGAAGATATGGTAGTCTCACAGATACTTTACCTTCCTAAGAATGAATCAAGAAGAGCAGACTTCCCAGATTTTTTAGGGCCAAATACAAAGCATTGGAAAACAGTCCGTTCTGTGTGTTGCTTCTTACGATCCACTGATCTCTTCCTTGTAACGCAAAGTGCTGAAGCTGGGTCGCGACCATATCCGATGTATATCAAGTTAGCCAAACTTCGACGTGGATCAAGTGTAGTCATTAGAGCCCACTGCATTCAATTGTATAAGAGAGGCAAATTTAGTACTGCTTCAAGAATATTAAACGTGATAGTTGACAAGGATTACACAGAAAGTGTGCTTCGTATTCAATGTATCCAACCATTCTGTTATAAGACGATTAGATTATATCTGGATCATCTCTGTTGACAATGCAGACAATACTCCTTCACATCCTAAAGACAGAGGGCATAGCAACCACTGTTTGTTCACGAATTCAGACAGGCGATAAACATGGAAGACTACTAGAGGCAACCTGGCTTTGGATTAAGGAAAAAAGGTGCCAAAAGGAACATGAGGCATACAAACCTCAGATAGGAACCCATTAATTGTCAAGTTTCCACCCGGCGTTTTCACTGCTGCATCCTTATAAGGAGCCTCAAGCCAAGGACTGAATCACAAAAGCAGATTGGATATGTAAAGTACTTACTCTGGCAACTTGAAGGAAATTTACACATTTGCGTGCAAGAACACCAAATGCATTGTCAGGAAAAATCTAAAGAAAGGGTTAACTTAACTCGCTAAACAAACATCTGAAGCGGAGCTGGTAATCAACACGTACACGGGAAAGAATTAAGAACAAACTGAATACTGAATCTAATTGTTGCATTACCTTTCTGGAGCAGTTTGAAACAAGTCATCTAGCTCAGCTGGCCGTAAGGCACCGTCCTATATAACAACATAAACAGAAACCATTAAAGATCTACTAAAGCTCTTAGGTGATAAAGAAGAAAAGAACCAAGGCTATGTAAGTGGAGAACCATGTATACACACGTTATCAAGGTCATACAACCGAAAAATTCCACTTAGAAAGACCACAGCTTATTCGAACCGATATTATTCTAGATCTTGGTCCAGAATAACCGATTTCCCAAAAAAAAAAAAACATATCAAATGCCTCTTCTTTTAATTTGTTACGTAAACGTACGTCCTAGTACCACCCTCTTTGTCCAATTTATTTACTATATATTTTTTTTCCATTTCCTTGATATCATTTACATTTCCTTCCATGCATTTTCCATTTCCTTCGTACATCCTTTCCATTTATTTATTTTTTTGTGTCTTTTCGAAGAGATCAAATTTCCATTTTTGTGGTTTATTTTCAAAAGCATGAACAGATTTCATTGTTTTTTATGAACAAAAAGTACGTGATTAGCTAAACACTACGTGAGTTTTCCCGTAACCTTGCAAGCGGCTCCTATAAATACATGTCCACGGATCTCTCAGCTTTGTCATCAGCTTTCAAAGCCCATTCTATAAGACCTCTCGCTCGCTCTCTCGATAATCCAGAAAACAAAGATTAAAAAAGAAGAAGAAGAAGATGGCGTCATCTTCAGTGGTCGTTCAAGGTATGCAGCAGTGCCCGGAGCCAGGCCGGTTCGTGGCAATGGCACCATGGGGGTTCTCAGGCCTCCAAAAATCACCTTCACCCTCGGACCCTCATCCAGAGGAGCAAGAAGCGTTTGCGACTGATGACGGAGAAGCTGAAACGCAGAACGCTGAAAACGGCGGCTGGAGTTTCCTCCAATCCATTATCTCCAAAACTGACACAAACGCTGTTTACGTTCACCCTCTCGCCAACTCTGCGAAACTCAGCAAGAGAAGCTTAGAGATGTGCACAGAAGGTCTTGGGAGCGAGACGGGCCACTGTCCGATGGGGAGCTCCGAGGAAATGTCATTGTTTACGCCCAAAACTCACCCCAAGAAGGAAGCTTTAAGGAGGACTGGAGAGAGAGCGTTAACGGGAAAAGGGTCGAACCGAGTAGAAGCTCGTTTTCCTCCGGCGATTAGAAGTTCAGGAGATGGCGTGAGAGTGAAACCACGCAGAGAAGGCGGCCGACTTGTTCTTGAAGCAGTGAGCGTTTCGTCTTCTATTTCTGGATTTCACGTGGAGAGAAACGAAGGTAGGCTTAGGCTTTGTCTCCTTAGGGATTCGGAAGAGGGATACGATAAAAGTTATGGGGCCTGAGAGGCGATGTTTGGAACAATTCAGCATTTGTATTTCCGTGTCTGTTTGGGAAAGAAAAATATATATGGATAAGGTGGTAGTGAGTGTCATGTCCTTGTATGTAGCTATTAAGGAGTATCTTACTGCGTTTATATGTTTTGTATATTCGGTTATTAGGTGACGGTGCTATTGAATTTTATTCTAATGGCAGTTATTATCGTTACTGGACAAAGTCCTCTCCATTGTCCTCTTCTCCTCTGGCCCCAATTTTCGGTTGGACTCTCCTTTTGCAGAATGGACAAAAGGGTCCTTTGAGATTCTTTTACATACAGAAATATATGTATACCCTACACTACACTAAGTTTCTTCCCATCCCCCCAGCCTCAATATCCCGATAGAATGAGCAGCCGCATGAATGGATGGATTACTGTGAGCATATACCCATATGATATGACATGAGCAGCTTCACATTCAAGCATCAAAGTTCAATACAATGTGTTTGCCATCACAACCAAAAACAAAAATACACGAGGTTGACGCGTAAGACCTCCCAAGATTCAATCCAAACTTTCAACAAACCAACCTTATTTATGCACCTGTTGCAATGCATACCCATTTTACCGCAGACTGAATGCAAAAGGATGCCACTTTTTTTTATAATTTTAAAAAAAAAAAGCCAGCTGCAGCAGTCTAGCAAGCAGTGGCACACTTCTGCCATAGAAGCAAAGGATACTTGTTTCAAAACGGAGCCAACATAGTGGCAGGAGTCATGGAAGAAGAAAACACCTTTATCAAGTATTCTTCCTGGCAGAATACGCACGGTAAGCTGCTAACCCAGCAACTCCTATGGCCGTACCAACTGCAATTTTTTAGTTAGAAGAAACATTTTAGATGCCGATGGAGGGAAGATGCACATGTTGATCAAGAAGAAACAGACGGGCAAGAACCTGAGACAAATATAAGTGAGCTATTAACAATTTGACGGATTTGCTTGCTTCTTCTTCCAGACTCCGTCTCAGGAATGCTCAGATGAGGGTTCTCTGCTGTACTCACGATCCTAGAGAATAAACTATTCGGATCCCCTAGTTTCATGCTTAACGAAATAGGGACATCCATTCCCAACTCCAGGCAAGCCTGTCATAACAAGTTAATTCAAACTATGATTATATTGAGAAGAGGGAAAAGGGGCCATAACACTGCAAGAATCAACCGAAAAAGCAACCAGGTAAAGTAGTGGATACCATATCTGAGTCCCGCACCGACAATGGATATGGATCTAAATCATCTTTGGCTGCAACAAGAAGACACGGTGTCCCATAACCACTCTCTTCACCTCTTCTCGCTACCTCCATCAATATATCCCTTGATTTTTTCCATGAGTATTCATCTGAACTGCAAATTCAATCTACAAGTCGGTTTTCTATGATTTTTTGTAGTGAATTTCTGGTTGGCTGATGAACATGCCATCAACACACAAGGACACACACGTGTAGAGAATTTCTAAGCTAACCTGTCATACACAATTACAGCGACATCACATGCTGCCAAAGATTCTCTATTTGCTAGGAACTCTTTAACTCTGTCTTCCGGTATTTCACGCAATATGAGAGTCTTTTTAGTACCCTGTAATTGCATCCAAAATTAAGCATCTCAACATCATCCACAGAACCACCATTGGAGAATAACATCCTGACAGGCAATGGCTTGGGCAAGAAAATAGCGTTGTCTGACAACAGAAAGAGAGCAAAAGTTTTGCTACATACCCCAGGCTGCTCAACAGTGTTTGCAGCATACCGCTCACCTGTTGTCGGGTTATAGCTGTCTGAAAATTTCCTGGAGATGAAATTAAACTTTGAAAATGTAATACGACCAAGAGGAAAGAAACACCAAAAACCAGAAACAGCTACTGGTTATGACTACAGCAGGATGAAATGGGAGACCTTTAAAATAAGATGAAGATATGGTAGTCTCACAGATCCTTTACCTTCCTAAGAATGAATCAAGAAGAGCAGACTTCCCAGATTTTTTAGGGCCAAATACAAAGCATTGGAAAACAGTCCGATCTGTGTGTTGCTTCTTACGATCCACTGATCTCTTCCTTGTAACGCAAAGTGCTGAAGCTGGGTCGCGACCATATCCGATGTATATCAGGTTAGCTAAACTTCGACGTGGATCAAGTGTAGTCATTAGAGCCCACTACATCCAATTGTATAAGAGAGGCAAATTTAGTACTGCTTCAAAAATATTAAACGTGATAGTTGACAAGGATTACACAGAAAGTGTGCTTCGTATTCAATGTATCCAACCATTCTATTATAAGACAACTAGATTATATCTGGATCATCTCTGTTGACAATGCAGACAATACTGCTTCACATCCTAAAGACAGAGGACCTAGCACGACTGTTTGTTCACGGATTCAGACTACTAGAGACAACCTGGCTTTGGATTGAGGAAAAAAGGTGCCAAAAGGAACATGAGGCATACAAACCTCAGATAGGAACCCATTAATTGTCAAGTTTCCACCCGGCGTTTTCACTGCTGCATCCTTATAAGGAGCCTCAAGCCAAGGACTGAATCACAAAAGCAGATTGACATGTAAAGTACTTACTCTGACAACTTGAAGGAAATTTACACATTTGCGTGCAAGAACACCAAATGCATTATCAGGAAAAATCTAAAGAAAGGGTTAACTTAACTCACTAAACAAACATCTGAAGCGGAGCTGGTAATCAACACGTACACGGGAAAGAATTAACAACAAACTGAATACTGAATCTAATTGTTGCATTACCTTTCTGGAGCAGTTTGAAACAAGTCATCTAGCTCAGCTGGCCGTAAGGCACCGTCCTATATAACAACATAAACAGAAACCATTAAAGATCTACTAAAGCTCTTAGGTGATAAAGAAGAAAAGAACCAAGGCTATGTAAGTGGAGAACCGTGTATACACACGTTATCAAGGTCATACAACCGAAAAATTCCACTTAGAAAGACCACAGCTTCGCTTGTCAGCTCAATGCTCTGCACATTTGCATCTTAATGAATATCGATATCAGCTGTCCTACGGAAATTTGGTTACAATGATTATTTAGAACTCAAACATGAGTTCCTGCCGATTCCAGCACAACATTCTCCTGATCCGGTGTGTATTGTCTTTAACATTGAAACAAGTCATCTAGCTCAGCTGGCCGTAAGGCACCGTCCTATATAACAACATAAACAGAAACCATTAAAGATCTACTAAAGCTCTTAGGTGATAAAGAAGAAAAGAACCAAGGCTATGTAAGTGGAGAACCATGTATACACACGTTATCAAGGTCATACAACCGAAAAATTCCACTTAGAAAGACCACAGCTTCGCTTGTCAGCTCAATGCTCTGCACATTTGCATCTTAATGAATATCGATATCAAATATTGAATAATTCAAACATCTTCTCGTAGTTAGATATTGTTAAAGACAATACACACCTGATCAGGAGAATGTTTTGCTGGAGTCGGCAGGAACTCATGTTTGAGTTCTAAATAATCATTGTAACCAAATTTCCGTAGGACAGCCCATGTTGTCTCAGGTCGACCTTTCTCAATGAAAAGTGAGTGAAGAAAAAAGAATCCCGGGAGAGTAAGACCAAGATCGTTTACTCCATCCGGTTGCCTTTCTTGTACTACTCTCTTAACTCCCACAATTTCAGCAGGTTGAAGAGGAGCACCAAAGCACTTTACCTGTGAACCATCTTTGCAACATTATACTTAAGAAAGGACGAGGAACTGCCATGGATCTGACGATTATTTGCCAATAGAGGAAGAGAAACCTGAAATTCATTTAACTCTGCATCATTAAGGGCACTGTCCATATCATGGTCACAGAGGATGAATATCCTCTGCAATGCCCTGCGGCATCGGGGTCTTAAACATTGTTTTTCTTGATCAAACAATGGGGAAGTCGGATGAAGGACTGCTTTTTGTGCATAATAGAAAACATCAGGGACCTGCAAAAAAAAATGATGTTCTAATGCCACACTACACTACATTACATAATTAACACGGATACAGTTCAATCAAAAAAGATCCATGCAGCCAATTTACACAAGTAGAAAAAGAAAATGCTCCTTTTGATCTCGTTGGACTTTGAATTATGTCATTTGATAGGCTATTGAACCATGTATCTCCTGAAATTATTTTCCCTTTTCCTCCCAATCTTAATTGTAACAAGCAGATTGATTTGCTTACAAATTAGTCGATAAAAATACCTCAATGGTGTTGAGAAACCATTTAAGAAACAGAGCTGAGAAATCGAAAAAGAACCTGAATAAGGGTAAGGGCAGAACATTCTATACAGGTTTCAATCTCCCTGTACTCCTGCATGATCGGAGCCATTATCTGCTCCAGGCTTACCGGATGACGTTCATCCCTCAAATCCAGCTTACAACCAACCACAATCACTGGTGCTTTGATCTGAATTCAATCACAAACAGAGATACACATAACTTATCACTAAATCATCCAGGCGAAAAAAAGGAAAAGGAAAGAACCAGAAACCTCTAAACGGCGGAGCTCAGGGAGCCAATAAGAAGTCAAGCGATCGAGTGTCCCAGGCTGATCACATGCGTATGTCAGGACCACCGCATCTGCCTTCCTGAATTCTTCTATGAGCTTTATCCTATTGTCGATACTATTCACAAACAACATCTCTCAGTACATCAAACTAGGGATTCCCTGCGTATTATATCTGTTTAGAAAACCATTTACAATCCGGTAAGAACGCAACCCAATGAACACTACGATCATTCGACAAGAACCCAAATTAAGAATTCACGCAAGCAATTCGCTCATGGATTGAAGAAATTTCCCGACAAGGCAATAACTCAACATTTCTAGCGTTCACACTTTGGCAGTTCTGATCTTGCTCTTCAAGCAACTCGGACATAAACACAGGGTGAAACACACGGGGACACGAACGAACCTTGAAGGAGTATCGATGATGGTGATGGGTATGAGGTCGGAGTAAAAGTCGGCGGGGAGAGTAGTCGGGGGCAGCACGCGTGGGACGTTATCCGGGAATGTGTCGGAAGCGAGGGCGGAGATCAGGCTGGATTTCCCGGTTCCTTTGTCTCCGGCAACCACCACTCTGATGCCGGTGCGGCCTCCGGACGACGACTTCCCTCCAAAACCACCTGCCATCGGAGAGAGAGAGAGAGAACGAGAGAAGTTGGGAGAAGATGCGATGTTGCAGGTTGCGCTCGAAGACAAGTTCGATGGATGGACGGCCAAGCTGACGTGGGATGGGATGGATACTCCATAATAAACTCGGGTCGACCCGACTTCTGCTCCTGAAACTTTTCGTCTCGGCCCAATATGTATGTGGGCCTCATTACAACAAAAATCAGCCCAACCAACCCATTTACATATGGGTTTTTCTGTGTTGGGTAAGTGGTTTTATTTCATAAATGTAATTGTTTTATTATTAACTTTTATGAAAAAATAGGGTTTTCTTATGTCAATATAATTGTTTAGATTTTTAAATAAGATATGCTGTTATAAATAAATAAAAAATATGCCTTTCGAATAATTGAGAATCTCTTTCTAAATTACCAGCTAGATGAATTAACTACCAGTTTTACCAAAGCACGAATACGTTACATCTTTGACTCTTCAAACATTTATTCGATTTTAAGAGGAACACGTCTGTCATGGTGAAAGGATAAGTATGTCAGTTATCGTAATAATCTATAATTATTATTTTTTTTTTTAAAGACATTGACAAAATACAAATGGGTTGACCAAATGCAAAGGGGTTGCGGTTGGTGCGGTGGTTTAGAAGAATTTGCATCAAAAGACACAGAAGAACTTTGTTTAGGCAAAACTAACCCACAAAACCATATATTATTGGATTAAAATGAAATAATTGGCCGTGTGTTCTTGATCAACCATATCTGAAGGAGGAGTTCACCGAACCCAATCCGCACGTGCCCTTTTACTCATTTGCCCCTCATTTAACATATATATATATATATGCATATGTACTTTGCTAATCCTGTAGACTTGGAGCTAACGAGGAGACGATTATTACGTTGGAGGAGTTTTCGATCGAATACATATATATATCTGCTCTGGGAATGTCTTGCGACGGAGACGTTACTCTCTGCCTCGAAGACGGAATGCATCTCTTGCCTTCCGATGTCCTGAAGGAGGCTTTTCTCTGCTGCATCTACCCCAAGGCTGGTTTCATCACAACTAGATTTTAAGAGGAACACGTCTGTCATGGTGAAAGGATAAGTATGTCAGTTATCGTAATAATCTATAATTATTTTTTTTTTTTAAAGACATGGACAAAATACAAACGGGTTGACCAAATACAAAGGGGTTGCGGTTGGTGCGGTGGTTTAGAAGAATTTGCATCAAAAGACACAGAAGAACTTTGTTTAGGCAAAACTAACCCACAAAACCATATATTATTGGATTAAAATGAAATAATTGGCCGTGTGTTCTTGATCAACCATATCTGAAGGAGGAGTTCACCGAACCCAATCCGCACGTGCCATTTTACTCATTTGCCCCTCATTTAACATATATATATATATGCATATGTACTTTGCTAATCCTGTAGACTTGGAGCTAACGAGGAGACGATTATTACGTTGGAGGAGTTTTCGATCGAATACATATATATATCTGCTCTGGGAATGTCTTGCGACGGAGACGTTACTCTCTGCCTCGAAGACGGAATGCATCTCTTGCCTTCCGATGTCCTGAAGGAGGCTTTTCTCTGCTGCATCTACCCCAAGGCTGGTTTCATCACAACTATTCCTTTCCATTTTTCTTTTTTAAAAAATATTCTCTTTATTAATATAATATGGTGTAATATATGCAGGAGGATGATCGTGATCCAAGGACGGTCCACGCGCCGTACAAATATCGTCCTGACGTGAAGCCCGCGGAGCACGGAGGGCGGCCGTTTTTGTCGGAACAGCCCAAGCAAAAGCCACGTGCAGGCACCGGAGTATTTCTTCCCCAGCGACTAGTTTCCCAGAAGAACAAAAGAACCGGTATTCTTCCCGTTAATTAACCGTTTGTAACTATTTAAAAACATAAAAAAAAAATGGATATACTAATGTGGGTTTAGGGGCAGACATGAAAAGCAGTTGGAGGAGGGGAAATGCAGACAATAGAGTGTGGGAGGAGAAGAGGAAGGTCCAGACGTCGACGGAGAGCCAATGCGCCGTGACGTCATGTCCAAGACAAGTATTTCTCCCAAAGGAGTGGACTTACTAGGACGTGTTTTCGAAACTATGAACAAGGCACGTACAGTTGTTGTCGGTCCCATTTTCCACTTCGAGACGAGTTGTAGCTTATTGAAAGATAGGTCCGCTTTCTGCAGATTGAGATCCGAGCCTGGTTTCTTTTGTGGGCCTGAACAAGGGCCATAATTAAAATGGGCCTATTATACAAGGAGCATAACTAAATAACTGAATGGGCCTAAATGAGGCCTGTGAGAAATGGCTTTGTGGATTTATAAGAAGAAGAGAAGCCCACATGATCCCTCTTCAAGATTTGATCCGGAGACTTTTGGGCATTCAATTGAGTGAGAGGGATTTGCCTGCTATATGGACAGAGGAATTCACAAATCAATTATGTACGTTATTATTTGGAAAACGATTCCTTTTTTCTTATCCAAATACATCCAGGTGGAAAAAAACATATTTATATCAAAGTTTCGGGTTCGATTCCACCAGTAGGAAGAAAAATACGTAATTAATTAAGTGATTAAAGGTTGATTTCGGATCTAAATAAATTAAATAGGTGAATCATCTAATTATAAAAAAAACATATTTATAATAAAAGGATATGGAAGAAGATGAGAGGACTTCACTTGTCGTTTCTTCCTCGATATAATAAGAAATGCCCCCCCGGCTTAAATTATATTAATTGTCCTACACAAGGGCCCATTTTGTAAAATATTACATGTATTTATTTGTAGGAAGAGAAAACCATATAATAATATAAATAAATAAAAAAAGTGGGTGAGGGAGGGGAGAGGGCGATGGGATGGGAAGCGGGAGCCGAGCCGAGGTTCGCGCTGCTTCGTGACTCGAATGCCGAAACCGACACCTCCACTCGCACGTGCGACTACACATCCAGATATTTTTTTTCAAAAAAAAAATACAGGGGGGAGTCAAAGAGGTGCATACTACTAAGTACTAACCTCGTTATATACATTTTTTTAATAATTTAATTATATATCCATTATAGAAAATTAAAAAAGAAACTGCGGTTATATATCTTGTATTAAATCAAAACATTTAAAGAAAATAATTCAGAAAATTTAAAATTACCAACTACGACGGAGAACAAGCTATAACTCTAAGTTACTAACAATTAGATATACAAAACTCATCTTTTGTCTTTTTAGTTTTTTTTTAAGATATACAGTTATTATTTGTTTGGATATTTATTATTATTATTATTAAAGGAATGAGGCAAAAGAAAAAGAAATAGTGCCGACAATGAACAACTGACGCAGAACTCCGAGTATATATAACCATTCACCTCTAGCACCCCCTCTCTCTCTCTGTATCACAAACCTCTCTATTCTTCTCCAAATCCACACTGCCCTTCTCTCTCATTTGTTGTTCTCTCTCCGCAGAGAGAGAGAGAGAGGGATTCCGCCATTAATACCTCCCTGCGACAAAGCGTGATAGAGAGAGAAAGAGTGGGTTAACCGAGTTTTCTCTGTTTGTTTCACGGATTCTGTGGTTTCGAAATCAAAAACCGCTGTTCTATAGCTGCTTGTTTGCTCGTACTGTTGGGGGTCATGGAGATGGACCTCAGCAAGGTTACTCTCGAGATCTTCACCAAACTTGAGCAGAAATGGCTGTCTCACTGCGAGAACACCAGGAGGACCAGAATCCTTAGCATCGACGGTGGTGGAACCACCGGCATTGTCGCTGGAGCTGCTCTTGTCCACCTTGAGGACCAGATCCGCCTTCAGACCGGTGATCCCCACGCTCAGATCGCCGATTTCTTCGACATTGTTGCCGGAACTGGAATCGGCGGCATCCTGGCCGCCATGCTTGTCGCCGATAATGGCTCCGGCAGGCCTCTCTTCACCGCTAGAGACGCGCTCAAGTTTGTCACCGAGAAGAACTCGGAGCTCTTCAAGGTCCGGTACACCGGATTTCTCCACCGGAACCGGCGATACTCCGGTAACAGCATGGATAAGGTGTTGAAGGAAGCGTTCCAGAGAGAGGACGGGAAGGTGTTGACCTTGAAGGACACGTGTAAGCCTCTCCTCGTTCCTTGCTTCGACCTCCAAACATCTGCTCCCTTCGTCTTCTCACGCGCCGGCGCGTCGGAGTCGCCGAGCTTCGACTTCGAGCTCTGGAAAGTGTGCCGCGCCACGTCAGCGACCCCCAGCCTTTTCAAGCCGTTTTCCGTGTCGTCGGTGGACGGCAAGACATCTTGCTCCGCCGTCGACGGAGGCTTGGTCATGAACAACCCAACCGCCGCCGCCGTCACTCACGTGCTTCACAACAAGCTCGACTTCCCCTCTGCTAATGGCGTTGAGGATTTGCTGGTTTTGTCGCTGGGGAACGGTTCGTCGACGGTGTCGCCGCCTGGTCGGAAACTCCGTCATAATGGCGAGTGCTCCACATCCTGCGTCGTCGACATAGTGCTAGACGGCGTCTCCGACACCGTCGATCAGATGATGGGGAACGCTTTCTGTTGGAACCGTACGGACTACGTTAGGATCCAGGTAATGCAACTTTTCTGTCACTATTCCCGATTCCGAGGTTTCCTGTGGGTTGTCGAGAGAATGAAAAACGAAATTGGCACGAGAGATCGCGAGTCTCTAGGCAAATACCGACCGTAAAAATAGGTGTGATGACGAGAAACTCGATGATACATGCAGGCCAACGGTTTTATGAGCGACGGAGACGAAGAGGTGCTCGAGGAGAGAGGAGTCGAAACGTCGCCGTTTGGAGTGAAACAATTGCTAACGGAGACTAACGGACACAGAATCCAGAGCTTCGCGCAGCGCCTCGTTGCTTCCGGAAAGTCCAGTCTCCCTCCCAGCCCCTGCAAGGAATCCGCCGTTAACCCTCTCGCTGACGGCCGTTAACTAGCTGTCCCTTTTTTTTCCCCTTAGTTTAATTCCCCCACTTCTTTTTCCCTTTTTGTTTTTTTTTTTTAAATCCTTAACCCCGATGTAAGGTGTAACCAACCCAGGGTTATGTATTAACCCCTTTCCTCTACCTTGCAGTTAATTAGCTTTTAAGAAGTAATAATAATAATAAGCCTGCTTCAATTTGTCTACGTGTTCCTGCGGAGTTAACTAATATTTATTGTGTAGGCAAGGATGTAAATATAATTAATTATGCATAATTATATCCATTAGAAATTGGAACAAAGGGCGATAAATACATGGAAAACAGATTACCAGGTAATGGAAAGAAAGCGTTAACAGGAAAGGGTTTCCTGACAAACAAAATAAATGCGTATAACCATTTTAGTGAAGAGTTTTAGTTTTGTTCCAAAAAGCAGAGAGAATAACTAGGAATTTGTACAGACTCTTCCAAAACTACAAATTGTCATTTTCAGGTAATAAACGAATTTGTATATACGTATATATAGAGAGAGAGAGGGGGGAATGGGGGGCACAACTTGTGGAGAGAGAGTGGGGGGGGGGGCGATGTCAACATCGACTTGGGGCGTCCCACCCCCACCCCGTTCCACGTCACTCTTTAACTTGCAATAAACCTTCACTTAATTATCGAATGATTCGTGTTTTTTCTACGGTCCAGTCAATTTTGTAGTACGTAGGGGCAAATGCCGGCATTTGTAGGTAGGTGTGGTGGGTAGAAGAGGAGGACCCCGTAGGCTCCTTGTACTTCCTCCGCACAATACATATGCTTGCTTTCACGGTAAAAGGACGGATGGATTTATGGGGATTACATTTGCATATTACACATCACATCACTTACATATATATATATATATATAATCTTAATTAATAAGATATAAAGTTGCTATTTTAGCCAAAAAAAAATGATATAAAGTTGCTAGCCCTTATGTTTTGCGATATATACGGATGTCCACATAACTAAAATGTTCAATAAATCTCTCGCTCAAGTTTCTTCCAATATATTCCATTTATTATTTCACTAATCATATAGAAATTTAAATAAACATTTCTTACAAAATCTTACCGCATCTCACACTCCAACAAGATTAAATATATATATACATATACATTCGTACATACGCACATACATACATAGATAAGCAGCTCACGATCGGCTAACGTACGCGGCTCCAGGATCCGGCTAAGAGGAGTCGGGTCGGGTCCATATGGTATCAAAATATGTTTCCAGTGGAAAAAAAACATAATTTATTGTTGTAATCACGGTTTTAACACGGTAATTGATTAATGGATATTTTGTTCTTAAATCATTTGGTTATATCGAAAACTCGTCGGGTAATGGGGAAAGATAAGCGTACGTGGCTCAACACCAGTGTTTGCTCAGGTATTGTATTATCTATATCTACGTTGTTTTCATCGTCACGCCTGTTATATTTTATTTCCCGTTTTTATTTTAGTTTTTTCCCATAAAAAAAGTTTCTAATAAAAAATTAAATTTAGAATGAAATATTTATAAATGTCTACCGTCAATTATCGACTTGTTGATAAAAAAAAAAAGATAACACCCCAACTTTTAAAAAAAAATACAAATGCATGATAGCTTTCTCTAATATTTAAATTCGTATCATTGCTCAACAAACGTAATGTTATCCTAACACAAAGAATTGTATAAAAATACCGGACGTAATTCATATGATTGAACTATTTTAACTTTTTTTTGCGCAATAACTAACCTATTTGATAAGACAAAACATGGGGTGTACCATGTACGTACCAATTGTGTAAAAGTAATTTGCGCACATGTTATGAACACTGCAGTAAATATATATATCCGTTAATCCTAGGTTCGTTAATTCATTATATTTACATAATCTATTCAAACTCGATCGATTTTTTTTTTTTTTACAACCGGATGCAGATTTGTTACCCTTACTGTTCCAATGAAAATGATAACGGAAAAAAGGAAACGAACTGTTTTTTTTTTCTGAAAATATATATTAAAAAAAAGGTAACGAACAGAACACCACATTGATATAAGTAACAGACCGTTTACAAATTGAATATAAACCCGGCCCCAACGTTACTATTAGGAATAGAGAATGTCTCTTCTTTTGTAAAGCAAGATTCTAATTAAATCACGGTTTCCCCATTCAAAATTATTGAACATATACTTTTTCCTTACCTAATTAATTAATTTTGTTAATCGAGCGTTGGTGGTGGAGCCGCCGTGATCTCATTAGATTGAAGGCACAGCAACGGGATCATCATAATCATTGATAAAATACTATAGTTTAGCTTTAAATCTCATTCTAATTACTACTAACTTAATCGAACTTGTCGGTTTCTGCCAAAATTAATCCCCCTCCCTTTCAAAACCCATGCATCCTACCAAGAGGGCATCACGAAAAGCCAAACCCATTTATTTGATTTTATTATATATATATATATGTATATATAAAGGAGTTAGTAGGTGGGAGGTTCTGTACACTCTTAATTTTATGCGATGATGACCCCTTAATTATTTCAATTTCGTTAGTTAAATCGTATGTTTTTTTTCTCCATTACTACCTAACTGTAGTTTAGATATAAGCCGGGCGATAAAGTTGGCATTAAAATTCAATTGTATGGGTGAGCAATCATAAACCCATTTCTTTGGATACAATTAAGTCATTGACTTAATTATCATGTGCAGGAGATGCCTCGGGAACTGTAAATAATTACCAATCGTAAACATATTGAACGGTTTGTTTTTAAGGAAAAAAAGCTTTTTCCGATAATTCAATCCGTGAAACAAGTACACATCTGTCTAATTCGAATCTTAATTTGGGGAGATGAACGTAATTTCAATCATATGATTTGTCTTCGACCTCGGAATTGGACTTCGAGACACCCGATTACAAAAAAAAAATTAAATACAAAAGAGAAAAAAGAATAAAAGGAAAGAGTATGGATGTTGAAGCAATGAATCTGGTGGGGGCAACAAAATACGAGCAGAATAATATTTTTTAAAGGCAAAATATTTATATGCGCCGCGCACACATTTTGCCGCAGAAACGAAATTCATATGTTAATTAATATTATTGCGTACGTTTTGTCGTCATAATTATGAGTTAACTTAACTACTTAACTTTACGAAGTTAATTTCTTCGTCTTCCTTTTTTTTTTTTATAAGTTGAATGGTTTTCTGAATCGGTCGCGTCTCCTTTGCTTCCCATGAGAATTAGTGAACTTCGTCTAAGGTTTTTGTAAATGCGTAACATTATAGAACGAGTTTTCCAATAGATTAAACAGATAAAAATAATCCATGGCCTATTATAAATTTTAGTTATATATATATATATATATAGAACGCGACGTTAATATATGTATTAATTGGAAATTATGAATTTTATTGAAACAACACGGTAGTTCAGCTATTAATGTAGCAAGAACTAAATAAATAATTTCAATATATATATATATATATATATAATTTCATGCACACGTGTGGCTTTATTATGTACTTCACGGTTTCATTTTGTTTTGAGTTTTTTTAGAAAGAAAAAAATCTAATTAGAGTTGTCAACTTGTATAAATGAAAAGGTGAAATCGAGGGAGCAAACATGTATGGATCTCGTTGAATTATTATTTTTGTTGTCTTAAGGAAAATTATGTTAGGGACAAACATAATATCTGGTGGATGTTTTGACGTATTCAGCATACATACATACATACATACATACATACATACATACATACATACATACATACATACATACATACATACATACATACATACATACATACATACATACATACATACATACATACATACATACATACATACATACATACATACAATAACGACGAAACTCTGCTCTGAGAGGGGAAACCCCCCCAGTTGGCCATCTGTATTTACTTCATGGTCTCCTCTCTTTTAATTGCCCACTCTGACTCCTTTTTAATTTGTTTTTATTGTTTTTGACAGCTGTGCTTTGGTGATTTTACATTTATAATTATTTGATTCTCTACTGTTATACACTTTGTATATATGCACACACAAAACATATTTATCATTTTTTCACCAAAAATATATATATATATATATATATATATATATATACGACATTAACAAAGATAACAATGAATGGTCATGGGCTTTTAGAACAATCTTCGGCGTTTTATATATTTATATTAAATAGATAAGATATTGTTTTTGACATCTATAAACGTTATTGAATAATAATAACTAAAAATGTAATGATTTTTCTATTACAATAAGCATCCAAGGGGAAAAGAACAGTAAGATACCGAGGTGCATGACCCCCTACTGCATCTGCATGTCCCATTAAAATAAGCATATACAAATAAAATTCTTGCACTGCATTGTTTGATTAGATTGGAGTAACTGTTTAAACAATTTTGTCCAAATCACAAGTTTTTGGATCGTCGAAAGCATACAGTAGTGTAATCGTTTTTTTTTTTGGAAAAGGGAAAATAAATGGGTAAATATCACAGGGGGGACATGCAGATTTCCATATATATATATATATATATATATTCTAATATTACATGGAAAACAGTGGGTGGTGTCACGAGAGCACTGAAAATGACAGATTTGTTGCGTTGAGTCCCCTCCCCCTTTCTGGCAATTAGGTTAATTATGCAATGGATTCCAATCTCTCTGCTTTGTCAAGGTTCGGGGCAAACGACGTTTTCATTAGTTCCCCATTAATACTAGCCGCATAAGAAGTCGTCGTTTTAACCATTTTCAGATGTTGAAAAGGTCATTTGTTGTTCATGCTGCTATCTGAAATTACACACAACGAAACGGATCCATATATGAAAGCTCTTATAATCAATCGACTTCTTCACCGTGATATTATATATATATATATATATATATATATATATATGGGTGGTGATATTATTATTCCTCCATGGTTAAAGTTCATTGGATACCCTTGATAATAATATAGAATACGAGACAACTTCACATGATATATATTGACCTTAACTGACGCCATCGCGATCTCGCGAAGCCGAAGCGGACGAACGATGATAAGATCCGTGAAGAGATTATTGGAACTGTCATGCATTTAACAATAATTATTTTTTTGTTTATGCAAAAAAAAAAAAAAACATGTCCTTTGGGATCTTAAGAAGATCCATGATATATATGCAACGGGGAGAATCCTAAGCGGGAAATAATATAATGTTGGGATTTTAGGATCTGGCGGAATCCGATGCTAAGCTTTCACACACACAAAATACACTTGGAACACATGCAACTGCTCTTTACCCTGAAATAAAAATAAAACACATGCAACTGCAACTGCATCTCTTTCGCTGTTACGTGATCTTAGATTGCGCTCTATGATTATTCGTATCCGACAAAAAAAAAAGCCTGTCTGTTGTCTGCCTGATCTTTTTCTCCTTTTAACCAATATTTTTAAACTCGAGAGCCCTCCCAACTTGTCAATGCCATTGCATATTGAATTGGGAAATGTATTTTCCGAATCTCCACGTGGAATTTATAGGGTTTTACGTGAATTCTTCGCTTTAGTTTGGGTGTTTGTGGTTCGTTAATTTCTTCTTTAACATCAGAGTCGAATTCGTTGTTGTGTCATAAAAAAGATCATCAACCAAATGGGGAAAAAAAATTCGATATAATTCAAGAGCACCCACTTACTACGAAACTGAGTTTTTACAGTTTATAGTTTAATCTACTAAACCCCTGGTGAATGTAATAAGTAAAAAATATATATGACTAGGTGAATTTTTCTGTCTTAAACCATAGAAAATCACCCTACTAAATCAGATCAAAGATTCGTTCGGACCCTTGAGAACAAATGACGATGTGATGATCTCTTTGACCCCCCAACAACAATTCAGTTGTTTCTAATTCAACCTTGTTTTTTACTTTGCAGTTATTTTCACTAGCTGTAAGCATATCCACAATTGGTATATTTAAAATGAAGAAAAAATAAGAAATAAACTAGGCTTAATCCCAAATTATACTCGTGGTAAATGATAGTCGAAATATACCGATCTATTACATGAAAAATGTAGAAAAATAAAATAAATAAAAAATATTTTGTAGGTACGTATGATATAACGAATCAATCGAGTAAAAAGACAGACAAAGATGAGAAAGGAGTAAAGTCAAAAGTGGTTATAATACACGACATGACTCTCGAGCGGTTAAATCTTTCTTCATCGTTTCGTGTTGTCCTCCTAGAAGTAGCTATGGCATATTATTTATCTCCCCTTTGATATTGTTACCCTTTTTTAGTTTATCTATTTTTTTTAAAAAAAAAAATATTTTCAAAATAAAAGTTAAATATAAATATATACATTTAAGATGGAATGAGTTAACGATGAAGTTGAGGGAGGGAAGAAGTGACACTTGTTTACAAAAAACACTTGGGCTACCGACGGGTTCCTTGAAGCAGAAACCTAGGCTTTGAACGGAATAGCTTTTATTTTGGTTTTTGGTTTTAAGTTTTTTAATTTTAGTTTTTAGTTTTGGATTTTTGGTTTTTGAATTCTATAATATTTAAAAACTCAAAAAAAAACTTTTGGGTTTTCCTTGATTTTTTCACTAAAATAGTTTTCTATTTTTTTTAAATAATTTTATAAAAATTTGAATGGTATTTTTTTGGTTTTTGCTTCTAAAAACTTTAAAAACTTCACCATTCAAAGCCTAATCACATTTGATTTCCTTAATTTGCTTCTGTTTCGAAAATATAATTTTTTTTGTGAATGAAAATTATTATTTTTTCTTCTTCTTTTTGTGCGTCAACTTGGACATTATTTGTGTCGTATACAATTAGAAGATTAGATTATGAACAGTATAAGATAATCAAAGATTTTGATATAATAATGTATTCGTTTTTTTTTTACCGAGATTAAATACATTCACCACCCGCGGGAGGTGTGTATGGACAAAACAATGTACGGTAAACAGTGCGAGGGAGGGTGGGGCCCTTTTAACCTTCTGAGACAGGTAGAGGGGCGCAAAAAACACAGTAGTACTACGGACAGCGATGTGCCTACTAACTATTTAACATGTAAGTGAAAGTACCACTACCATCTCTGTAGTTTCCCTGATCTCATCATCGCTCTTCTCTATATCTACCACAGCCACAGCCACAGGGAAGATATTTATATAAAACGTGGCCCACTAATACTGTGACAAGTGTCCTCTCTTTGTGTGCCCCACAGGATCCCCGCTCTGTGATCTTTTGTAGGACCAATACCATTGATTGGAACTTGGAAGGGAATCCCCCTCCTCCCTCTTTTGGTAAACTGTTGGGCTTCACTTTTTGACCTAGCCTGTTCGGTCTGCAAGCCCACTGGACGCTTTACAGGCCCATTTTGATATATAATACAATGTTAAACTATATCTTCTTCCGATACTTTCCTTTTGTAGAAGCCCATGGCTTTCCAAGCTTTTGTGTAGATTTTATTGGTGAGAAGTGAGAACCGACTTTATAAAATTTTCGAAAAAATGATTTTTTTTCCTTTAAAAAATCTATTTATTTTTTTTACCAAAAACCGAAATCCAACCATATAGAAACCGAAATCAAATCGAACCGAATAATATACCGTACTAATTTGGTACAAATTTTATAACACATAATAAACTATTCTCAGATCCAACCGCTAAAATTTCTAATCGAATCCCGAAATATAACATGCTTACCGGTTTATTAATTTGTATTTTGCTATGCACAATACAATACCCGCCGCAAATGTCATAATCTTCAGACAAAATCCAATCCCAACTTCTTTATGGCTGTCATACATAGTTTATGAGAATTACTGTAAAAACTGGGTACATGCATTATGCATATTTGGGATTTGAAATTAATTTGTGAGATGGTTACTAAAAAAAACTCTGACTTTGGTCGTTGTAAGAAGGTATTAGAGAATGAAATTGGGAATTGCTTGAAATACTCTCTATTCACTCTTATGGGCATACAGAATAAGAGTGAAACCGGCTTCTTTAAATGGTCGGGGAGGACAAGACAACCACGGCGACTCGAACGCCGCCGGATCAAACGCACCGCTCGATCTTTCATCCGCACGGAACATGAACACTGCCGCGTTATCGCCCGCTGCGTTACCAAAGAGCCAGCTGTGAACGTCCCAAAACACATCCACGGGAAGGCCGTCGATGAATACCGTGTCGTTTCCCCTGAATTTCCATTTCAGCCGTCGGATCTGCACCAGACGCTTCCCGTCGATCCTGATCGATAGACACGGATCTCCCGCGTGGACCGCATCGCACTCGATCGCAATGTCGTGGGTTCTCCCTCCGCCGTGGAACTGAGCCCTTGTGGTGTAGAGTTTCTTCCCGAAAACGTGCTCTTTCTTCGCCACGAAAACGGCGTTACAGGAACCCCCCGCCGTTGAAATCCCGATCTTCTTGTACGCCTCTTTCTTCATGTCCCCCAAAAGCAACAGCAATTCGTGGTCAAGCACCACGGCCAAGTAAAAACCTTCTGTCGGATCGGGCCCGCAAGCGAATCTAGCCCTCGACAGATCCCAGAAAACACCGATTTCGGAGGAACCCACCTCGAGACCCTTGGACCCTTTACGCCTGGCGAAAATCCACGGCTTGATGTCGACTTTGCAGATGCACTGATTTTTCGAGTCGTCGATGGCGACGCTGAGGCCTTGGCCCATGAGATTTCTGAACCAAGAGATGGAGATCATGAAGCTACCGTCGGCTGAGTTACAGTGATATACGCAAGTGACCAAATTCTGAGCTGCTTTGGAGGTGCACGACGACGATGAAGACGAATCGGCCACTTGAACTCCGTTTTCTCCGAAACAAGTAGGAAAATCTCTCATTTTTTCTTCTCTCTCTCTCTCTCTCTCTCCCCTGCGGTTCTCTTCAAACTCTGTTCCAGAAATTCGCAAGAAATGGCAACAGGGTTTCCCTTTTTGCTAAACCCAGATGGTAGAGGCGGCAGAACTTACCAATTTCCCTGCGATGTTGTCACTACACGACCGAATCACGGAGGGAGATGGCAACTAACCAGACACGGGGCTTAATTTATATGTGAACTACACTGATCGCAAAGGCAGGAACAGAACCTGAGATTTATTGGGGGAAGGTCGGGCGATGAGCGAACCCTAGATTTCTCCGAAATGCTGGTTTCCAATTTCCCCAGTTCTAATTACTTTCGGTTGAGAAAGAAGAAACGGGTGGCATTGGCAGCTGGTCACTCGCTGGATAAAGACTGCAGTTTCTATACGCTGAAGAATAAAGCAAGAGCAAAAAGCACAAGCGACGGGGCTGACAATTTCGGACAGATTTGGTTTATTGTATACTTATATATGGTCGTATTATGATAGAATCTATGGTCTGCTGGGGGACAATTTTATTTTTATGGAAATCAATTATGTCTTAGATAAAGACTAATCCATGTTGTGAATTTAGTTGTAATTAATCTCGGCGAGATTCTTTTTTGACGATGTTAGAACTCTTTGGTCATTCTCTGAATAACATCTTTTTTTTTTTAATTATGGATTTTGAATGAGAAATTATAATCCGCAAAATCAAAACTTGTATTGCAAATTGCAATCGGGTCCAATGAAATGATGGGAAATAAATCTACTTGGATGGGAAACCGAAATTATAGCTAACGTGTTGTAGAAAAAGAATCATAAAGTTTTTTTTTTGGTGGCAAATGAGGAAAAAAACAACTTTACACCACAAAAAATGTTGAAGGATTATTGGTAATACTGAGATGTGAATAATAATAATATTAATAATAACAACAACCTGGTTTAACCGATAAAGAAAAAAAAACAAAACTCTTTTTCAACTGGGGATCGAGTTGTCAATTGAAAAGCGATATTCACCCGATCTTCTGAGATATGTAATCGTATCAAAAACCCGATAAATTTCGATATTATAAAAAAAACTTTAATCATGTTTTTTAGCCATTCGATTTTGCTTATTGTTTAATTCAACAGCATATAGTCACCGTAACTTAAAGCAATAAAAAAATAACTAAGCTAAGATTAAGAAGAGATTAGGGGTTGGTAATAGAGGATTACCCGCTCGTTTCCGGGATCATAACCTCGTTAATCGACAAAATTAGTCGTAGAGATCCCGAGAAATCCGTGCCTTTAAAAAGATAAAAGCGGTGAATACAAGACAAAAGCGCCTATCCAGGCAGGGAACATTCACTTTGAATCAGAAGGTTCTCAGGATATACAAACATGATTTTGGATTACCCAAGTATTGGGCCTCTGTTACATAATTTAGGCCCATTTATCTATCCGTGCCGAGAACCCACAAACCATTTAACCCTCGTGGAGATGCATGGGCTGTATAACTCAATTTTAAATAAAAATAAATTAAAGAAGCCCATCACACACTTGCTGGTCTCTGTCAGTGTTTATATGTGAGTGGACGTTGTAATGTTTTATGTATGCATTGTCATCGATGACAGTATTTTTTGGAGGTCAGTTATAAGTTTATAACTTATGTTCCAAAATCCGAATTTGGTGTTTGATAACAATACTTTTTTCATGATAATATTATAAAAGTTGATCGGTTGAACTAACCAATGAAACAAGAGATGAGGTTAGCATGGAGAGAAATACTCATCTATATTTTTTCAATATTCTTGGAGATATAGTTGGACGAAACGAACGATAAATTTACGAATTATAAAAAAAAAAAGATGAGGTTGTTCGGTATGATTGTTACATAATTATTTATACTTATTTACTACGTACGATGAAGGCACAGACCAAACGTATTTCACGAGTACTTGACTATGTAATCTCCACCTCTTGTGCACACGATTTGTCGAGATAAAATAAAATAGAGTACATATAAGATTCGGGCATCGATTATGTGATATAGTTCTTTTTGGGTAACCGGTTATTCTATATCAATGTTCAAATTAATTCAGGAATCGTGAGTCCGTAAGCTGATTTGGAATATAATATACCTCCCTCTCTAATCTTGAAATTCAAATTCGAGACAAGGTATACGCTTTGCATCCCTTTTCAACGGTTGAATGTGATTGTCTTTTAGTTTAATGATACTATTTTAAAGAAAGAGGTAGGAGACAAAGTGATATATACTAGCAGGTGAAAGACCTTTTATATATACATATATATAAAAGAGCACACATTGGGTTTCTTTAAGAAAACATAGCTATTATTAGTGTAGTGTATAGAGATATGTACGGTGTAGAGATTTAAATTAAATATGGCCTGAGGCATATAGTTAATGTAGACGAGAGAAGAGATGCAATAAATAAAATTAAGCAAGAGAGATTCCCGCTACAACTTGACTGGGTCTTCTTCAATAATTGACGACACTGTTTGGGGGCTCATCTTTATAGAAACGTAATATGAACGGATTACAATTATTTTTATATATATATATATATATTATAAGGCCACATGCATTTTCAGGATCTCGATTTATGACGAATAAACCAACTGATGGTTGTTGCTACCCTTTTGTTATGTCCATTTTAGACTTTGAGAACGTACAACTCAAATGTTTTTATATCCGTACATTGACAGCATGGGGGCATGGAGACAAATGAAAGGCCAAGTCGTCGGGAGAAAAAAAGACAAACTTCATGCAATGCATGCAATCCAACGCCAACGTTAAATCCCTTTTACGTACATTTTCAGCTCTTTTTCCACTTCCTCAAAAGCTGGTCCCTGTTTTTTTTTTTTTTTTTTTTTTTTTTT
>NW_010966822.1:1200897-1202500 GCF_000463585.1 Tarenaya hassleriana | reverse complement strand
GCTGTTCCCTTTTTTTTTTTTTTTTTTTTTTTGTTCATGACAGTGATTCAATCATCGGATTACATAGTTAGCTGTATATATATATATATACATACATACATAAAAATATATATGATTCAAAATATCGATAGATTATAAAAAAACTCTGGGATTTCGATCATTAGGGTCCTCTTTTTTTTTTACAAGTAAATAATACGAGAGAGAGAGAAATTGAAAGAACAAAAAAACTAGCCTAACCTTTAAGGCGAGTGAAATAACTCATATTAGTTCTGCAATTATACATTCAATGTGTATAAATAAAAAGGGGCCCATACTTTTAATCGACCCAACTCATACACGCAGATATACTTCATTTCTAAATTAAATGCAACAAACTATAAGTTTATGCTTTGATGGAATGGTCCGACCATAAACCACGCCAAAACCGCATCAACCATGTGCATCTTCCATTTATTAATGGGGGAATTATAATTTATAACCCGGCGGATAAAAAATTACATAGATTTACAATGATGGGCTTCTGATTAACATTGGACTACTGGTTACGCGAATCATCAAGATAAAATACATACATACATATATATCTATATATATGATTCAAAATATCGATAGAAATTGATCGACGGCAATCTGTTCCTTTAACCGCCCTCCGATTTGTTCTCCGAGTAGGAAATGAGAGTGACGAGAAGATCGGCGAAGGCTCTGACGATGAAACTGTGAGCGTTTTTGGGGTTAAGAGCCAAGTAGCAGAGAAGAAGCTCATGCAGCTTTTCCCAGTTGGCTCTGGCGTCATGCAGACCACGCGCCTCCACCATCTCTTCCATCGATCTCCGGAAATCGGCGTACGGGTCCGGCGAGTATGTATCCACCGCCACGCCGTCCATTGCCGTCGAATGGCGATCAGACGTCGACGGGGACACCGACATCGAAGATCCGGCGGAGATGGACGGACTGGATTCGATGATGGCATTTGACCGGCCGGGGGACGAGAAGAAAAACCGCTGAGAGGCGATTGCGGCGGCGAGATCGGGCTCGGAGTCAGAGTGTGGGTCGGGGTTGCAGTCAGCGGCATTGAAGAGAGAGTTGAAGTTCTGGAAAACGGGGCGTGTGCCGGCGGAGTGAGATGGACGGCCGAGAGCGTCCGGGGACGGGTCGGAAGACATGGACCGTTTGATGACGGTGAAGCACGGGATGAGATTTTTCATATTCGTATTTCGTTTTCTATCGAACTGACGACGAGAAAGCAGAGATAATTCTAGAGAGAGAGAGTTCAACCAAAAAAAAATTCTAGAGAGAGAGAGAGAGTTTTTTTTTTTCTGTCGTGGTTTTGGGTTCAATGGCGACGAGACTTTCCCTTAAAAGGCGGCGAAGTGTGGACGTATGTCGTGTACGTACGTTTACATATTTTCCTTACTATTTTATTTCATTTTTTACATCATATAATTATAAATAATGTTGCGTAACGCCAATCCGATTGCGTTACACTCAATCTTGTCAACGATACACCATCTACAACTGTGAATTTCTGTGCACATCATATAAAAGAATCACATAACGGATCCAATATGGCTCAACCGATAAGGGAGGGAGCAAAACTCTTTCC
>NW_010966822.1:1185275-1200667 GCF_000463585.1 Tarenaya hassleriana | reverse complement strand
CTCTTTCCCAATCCGGATTCGAATCTTCGCTTGGAAGAAGATTCACATGGGTTTCTCCGATCTTTGATAGATGTAGTCGAATTAAATATCAGTAAAATTTCAGATTATAAAAAAAAACCACACTATGAAGTAACTAACGAATATCATGTATATAAGTCACATCATCAACATCACCTTCACCATTATACCAAATTTATATGAGTTCGACCGATTTCTTCGTTTTTATTTATTTCGGTTTTGTATTAGATCTTTCAAAATTTATAATAATTCCAAATTATTTTTAATGACACAATTTCAAATAAATGTAGGATTACCTTTTCTTTTCTTTTCACTTCCATTTTTATACTCTTCACTTTTCTAACTATCGCGTATATCGGTTTACGTTATAAATATACAAATCATATTAAAGGTTCGTAACTTTTCTTCTATATCTATTATTTGTATTTTTTTTATCTAATAATCTTATTTCTAATTCTATATAAAAAAATTGGCATGAGCAAGTCCTGGGAGGATAGTTTCCTCCGCGAAAATTTGGTTACATCGATAATTAAAAAAATTAAAGATGAATAAAATGACAACGAGACATATACAATTCAAGGTGGAATATATATATATAAAAGATTTGACGGATTGGCCATTTTTTTTTTGAAATCTCGTGGAAATGAATTTTCTAATTAATAAAGAATAGTGGGATATACACCAAGGTGGTGGTGTAAGTTCTAAGCAAGTGCACATGCGAACTGGGATCGGATCAGATATCACTGACTGTGTATCCAACTGCATCATTGTTGCTATCATATGTTTGATAATTATCACTTAATATTTTATAAACCATTATCGTTGGACAGTAACGGTTCTTTTTATTATTCGGAAAATTCACCTAACATTCGAACATTCGATCTGATTACATCCACCGGAAATCCGAAGAAAATGCTGAATTACCGCCTTACGAAACCTCATACTCATACCAACGCTTGAAATCGAATCTGAGACCGAGGCTATGATTTGCATTCTCTCTTATCATTAGGCAACCAAAACTTGGGTGGCAGTCATGAATTAGGTTAACATGGCTATCATGTGTGGCCTTTGCCACAAGGCTTGCCCGATAGACTGTCTAGCTGGTTTCTCACCGCTTTACCCCAAGCGTCATGTTGTAATTATGCTATTTAAAAACATTAATGAATATTTATATCATGAAACAAATTGATAGAATCTGCAAACTTGAGCTCACGTGCCCGACTAGATATCCGAATTAAGACACAACAATATATAAAAAGCCTTATTTAGAAAAATCGTGTGTATGTGAAATGTTCGGTTGGTGATTGATAATACAAACGAGTGAAACCGTAGAGAAAGGGACAAAGGAACGGTCCAAAAATTGAAATACGACCAACAGTCAAGACATGATGGAAACCAGCCCCATCAAAGATCGTTTTAATTCCATTTAATTGTCATCTGTCTTTTCATTTTCACACAAATTTAATAATATTTGTTTCGATATTTAATTAATATAATCACGAAAACCATTCCGAGGGTCCAAAACCAAAAACTGTTATCACCATGCATAGCCGTCTAAATACAGGAAGGTTTTTACATGATTTTCGGTGGGATGCAAAGGCAAATGGCCTTGAAAAGAGACATTAGAAGATTTTCATACATATGATATGATATTCATACATATATAATATGGCAAGTTCGGTCCGTTTTTTCTGGGATCAAATATTTTGAATCCACCTCGAAAAAAATATGGACTATCCAACCAACTCGAGTTGGACTCGTTTTACATCCCTAATAATCACGATGATTCGAAACTCCCCTGGTTCAGCTTGCAATCGGACCGTTTCTATTATTGGGCCACGATCCGTTCCGTTCACAAGATTGGACAACTATCAATTATAAAAACATGCAGGAATAAGTCATATTCCATTGGAACCTTCCGTAACTTTCTAGGGGCCCAGCCTACTTTCAGCCCATGGATCATCACACATGATTGCTTAGTCATATGAAATGGCCGTATAGTTCCCACCAAATCAGGCATCAGGCCTCACTTATATGCCACATATATATGATTGGTCTAAAATTGGGATGGGGGCCACAACTATTTTTGATGTTCAGAACCCTTCCATTATTTTCAGCCCTTAGATGATTATTAATTCATACAAAAATTTCCAATCTCTGTCTATCTCTCATCTCTTTATCCTTTTTATATATATATATATATAGACACACATCTGCAGGTGAGAGATAGAACAAAGTCTATCCAAAGCTACAAACCTAGCTTACATGGGTAAATAAAAAGAAGAAAATAACCAAAAATGAATTCATCTTCCCATATATAAGAAGAGAAGCTAGCTCTCTATCTGATCTATGAGCATCTCCTGGGACCTGCACTCTCTGCTGCAGAAAGCCTTCTCTCCCCTGAAAATAACCAAACAAACAAAACGATGAAGCAGATCACGAAAACATGAACATACCCAAAAGCTCTGAAAGGAGATGACACTGACCTATATATGTAAATGTCGTGTTTTTGGTCGAGATCCTTCTTGCAGGTGTAGCACAAGTCCAAGAAACTGTTCACTTTCACGACAGAGAGATTCGACTCCACATAAACACGGTTGTCGAAGATATGTCTGGTGGTCGGATTTGGGCCGTGTGATATCACACACGTGTAGTCCTCGGACATCTCCATCTCCCTCACCCACCCAGCCGACGACACCCTCGTTTGGACGCCAGCATTCCCTTGTCCCTCTCCCGGACATCTCTTAGTTCCGAAATCGGCTGATGGGATCCGGACTCTGAGCTTGGATCCGAACAGGACCATCTTGTTGGGGGGTTTTGTGGCGTCACCCACATTTCCTCTGTTTTTCAAGAGATCAGCGAGGCCAAGTGCCTCTGGAGGCTGAAATCTTTGGGGTTTTGGGATTGTGGGTTCGAAATACGAACTGGGTTTGTCGTTTTTGGTGGAAAAGATTGATGGGTTAGCGTCGAGGATGGAAGTCGGGCTGAAGAGGGGGAAGTCGGAGTCGAAGGGCGTGTTCATTGAGGAGAAAAGCTTGAATTTTGGAGAGGTGAGGAGAGACGAAAGAGTGGGTTTCGTGAAGTGGCCAGCCTGAGACGGTGGTTGATCCGCCATTAGAGACGCCTGTTTGTTTGCTACCGCTCTCCTTGACCTGTTCCTCAGCATAACTTTAGATGAGACGTGACGGTGGATGTAGCTCACCTCCTCAAGAGGACCAAGACCATAACCAGCAAAGTAAGATCTCGAAGGTCCAGAAATGGAAATAGATCAGAACTCAGCTGCTTCCATGGAGGAAGAGGGAATCAAAAAGGGGCATGGTGGGGGAGGAATCTGCAAAAGCCTAGAAAAAACCCAAACGAGCGCAAACAAAACAAGAATCGGCATTAATCGTATATACGGCGGGTACAAAATATCTGGGATGGATTTGGCTGCGGCTTTCTTCTTATCGATTATAGCCGAGATCTTGATCAGCAAGCCGATTCTCTCTCTACGAGGGACTGCACACACAAAAAAAAACTTGAAATTGCAAATGGAGTGGAGAGAGATAGAGAGATGCGGGGAGTTGTGATGAACTTAGGCTGCCTATTGGTTTGGGCTTTTAAAAAGCACTGAGAACATTGGATCGTCCAACTGTTAAAGAGTAAAAAAAAAGTTTCTTCTTCACCCAGAGTTTAAATATTCATTTGGAGATAAATATTTATATGAATTTTTTCGATTCTTTTAAAAATATAGTCGTAACAATGCATATGAAAAAGGAGAGCAGTGTCTGGGTGTGTTTCACTAAACCGATGTTGGTTTATTGGCACATTTTAACACTTCATGTGCTTTTATGTCAAATTATCAACGGGTTTTTGTTTAATGCTAATCATAAACGTTTTGGTTTTCACCAGTAATAGAAAACCCATTAATTGTTTTTTTTTTTTATATTTGACCTGTACATTCCATCATCTTACATCAGTAAGGACCCTTAAATATTTCAAATATTCAAAACTCATCATTATTCACTATTTAAAATCATAATATATATAAATAAATATAATTTTAATAAATCTGAATTATCTAATAATATACAACCCATAATCTAATTGATGGTTAAAACATATGAAGAGGCAATCATAATAATTGCTTCTTTTTAAGCGTATATTTTATCCGATCAGCAAAGTTCGATTCTAAGTAAATAAATACAAAAACAGTATTAACTGGGTCCCACTTCACCGAATCAAATAATTAAAGGCCATGGAATCAAGGCATTCATTTAACGGGTCCCATGTGGCTATGTGTACTATTAAATATTAATTAGGAGAGACTGTTATTTGCAAGGTATTAGATTTTATGTCATATCATCGATAGTCAATAGGATGATGATATAATTAGGAAGATGCGAATACTTTTGTTCGTTGCACCTTTGTTTCTTAATAAAATAAAGAGAAAATTTGCATAATTGTTAAAAAAAATAAAAAATAAAAGACACTTCTTAATAAATAGAGGTTTTCTTGGGGCCCACTAATTTTTCTTTTCGGTCCCACGTTACTCATGATTGCTTTTCAAATTATTACATCGGCCTTTTCGGCCCACATGTGGGCTTATTTCCTCTTCCTAAAACAGTATTTAATATTTATTATTATTATTATTATTATTATTGTACATTGTACCATCGATAAAATTTAGATACTAAAATAAAACAAACCTATAATTTAAAGTTTTTAAATTAAATCATAACTGTGTTATTATGGAAATTATTTTGTAAAGAAAGTGGTTGGATACAAGAAAAAAGTCAAACTCGTTTTCATTTTAGTAATACCAGAACTCAGAGCGATCTTTTAAGTTGAAAATTTTCCAATGGAATAATAGTACGGGAAACAACAACTCTATCCTCTTTTCATCTCCCAAAATCTTATCCGCTTTTGAGATGACGTGTCAAACATTGATTCGTTAAGAACGTGATCATGTTTTGTGTTAGACAACATTCCCAAGCAAGCTTTCGTTCTGTCAAAAGTAGTAACTCTACAAACTTTCACAATCCATAGTGCCCGTCTCTTTCTCTTCATTGCCATAATTTCAATCATAAACACGCACACCGATTCGTGTATATATATATATATATATATTTCAATGTAGTTCATGCATGTATGTATGTATGTCGACATTTAACGTTATTATTATAATTAATAATTGTGTTTAAAACGCATCTAATCTTCTATGACGATCATGCAATGGCGAGACGATTATTTTAGTGGTCTATGGTTACTTTCATTCGTCACGTGATTTTGATTTCCTTATTACTACATATATATATATATATCATTTCGGAATTTAATCCAAATAACGTCTGATTCCGCCCACCTACCAACCAGATCACGAGAGAGGTTTAGTTTTTGTAACCAAAAGCAAACAATAACTACTGTTTATCTTTTTTTTTTTCTTTTTTGCGCGAAGAAAAGACTAGGAACGACACACCGAGTGCCACCAATATTACACATTTGAAAGATGTGTAGTCGACGAGAGTTACAATGTAGAAAATCCACGGGTGTCGCCTAATACAGTATGCCATTTAAGACAAAAAAAAAAACAAAGACTTTGTTCTTTGTTTTTTTTGTTTTTGTAATAAGATTATAATAATCAGATGCGGAGGTGGGTACAGCCAAGGATAGTGCCGCGGCAGCGAGTCACAGGAGCCACCCTCCGTCACGTAAGACGATCGCTGGTAACCCCCCACACGTCGACGTCAGAGAGTGGGTTGATGTCCCAATTGAAGCGGTCAGGGCCTATGACTCCTCCTATGATGTAAACCTCCTCCCTCATCCGTTGGAGTCCAGCGTCTCTGTATGAAGTCGTATGACCAGACTTCATCCGTTGTAAATGTCCCGTCTTGATTACCGGTTAGTGGATCGACGACATCGGTCCCTCCACCCAGCACAAGCAGCCTCCCACCAGTGGATACAACACCAAAATGGGAGAGATGGCAGCTTTTGGACGGGAGGACAGGGAGGGTGAGCCAGAGGTCGTTGAGGGGATCATACACCTGCCAGAGATTCTTGGGATCGAAAGCGCGCACACACACAGGAGATCCTCAGACGACCCGACTTCCTGTCGGGCTTTGAAGAGTTCGCCAAGAACGAGAAACGACTTCTAGTGTTGGATGGAGGGTTAAGGGCACATGTGCAAGGCACCTCACGGCGACAGCATCTGGAAGTCCTCAATCAACCCAAACATTGCTACAGCTGATGATTCATCTACTGATGGGATTACCATGAGCTGTAAGGCTCACACCAAAAGATACACAATCTGAAACACAATATTTTCATTGACAATCAGGCCATACGTTGGGATGTCAGTGTATGGCGAAAAATGCTGAAGTTCATCCTATATAAACTTTGGACATACGCCACCAATAGGAACAAAATGCAAGTTAAATGAATCAAAAGACAGCAGATAGAGACATCAGTAACAAAACGTATGCACATTCATGTGTAATTCATCAATGATAATTCAAATTTTGGATGGTCTCATAAGTTCAAAGTTCATGCAGGTCAGTCAATTTAACCATCCTTCTTCAATCAACCATCAAACCCGATATAAATAGAACCCCCTCTAGCTTATGTGCTAAGAAACACCAGAGAATGGAGACAAAGTTCTCCAAAACTAAAGAAGCACATGTGAAACCAGACAACAGAACACGAACCTTCCCCAGAACAGAGATTCTAGAAGGAAGCAAAACAATAAAGACAAAATTTCAAGTCGAAATGCATCGAATAAATGAAAAAGATACTAAAGTTTCATCCAAAAAGCAGATGCAATGCAGAATATTAACCTAGAGGAGGCGTATGGACGACATAAAGCATAGTGGTTTAGATCAGAAATCACACATGTCCGATCACAGACTGAGGCAGTTTAACGGAATTTTCACTAGAATCCCTAGAATTTTTCAGTTGTTATATTCATTTGCAAACAGGAATCCCCAAATCAAACAGCGGAAGTAATAAATAAACGAGGACAACCATGTTCAAAGCCACCGACCAGTAAGTCCAGCAAAATTTACAGAATTCGGATAAAAAACCCTAAATTCTGAGTGAGAAACCATCAGGATTGCCCGGTGATATCCACATGGACTAGGATTTCACCCCCTCGGACAAAAATCTCGACTGGAATTCAACACAAAGAACCACGCGCTGCGAAAATTCAGGAAGTTGACAAATACTCAAGGCGACATAGCAAGGATTACGGGCAAAAATCGAGAGAGAATCAAGATTGCGTAGAAATGGTCGGGAAGGGAAACAGAGTTTCGTAATTACCTGAACGCCTGAACCAAGTGAAGATTGAAGAATACGATTACTCCGTGACGCTTCTTAATCACAGCCAATCTATTCATAATCATATGATATATTTTCCCTCTTGGTTTCCCATGTAAAATTATAATATACTACTACCATATTACCTCAAATTAATACAGATACATAATTTAACGAGCTAATATTCGTATATTAAAACCTGATTTAAAAAAAAGAAGAATTGAATATAAACTGTAAAATACCAATAAGGCCCCCAATAATTGATTTGAGGCTTTTTAAAAGCCCACGGAGAGAAGCCGAGCCAGGCCCACCGCACTTAACTTTTCCGATTCCCCTCCGCAAGTGTTCCTGGCAAATCTTAAACCCTCACTCCGCCCCAACTCCGGCGTCGCTCGCTCTCAATCCAAGCCTCTCCTCTTTCTCGGTACGTACCCTTCTTCATTTTGTTTCCGTCGGCTTTGAATTTCCGTCGATTTTCTTCTTTCGAGTTTCCTTTTTTTTTTGCTGATTATTCTGGAATTTCGTCTTCGCATTGGGCTCCAATTCGATCTTCTTCTACTTTTGTGTTCTTAATTTGATTCAGGAAAGCGTTATATGTACCTCATCCTGTCGATGAGTTTTTTTTAAGGAGTTCCTGTTGAATATGGAATCTAGGATGAACATTTTGATCCCCTTACTGACAGTCGGAACTCTCTGTCCGTGAGCTGTGCAAAGACTAGTCTTTTGGGCGAGTGAAATGTGTTTAGGGTTTGTGGGTATATAAACAATTTTGTTCGAACTGATTGTTAGTTTTTTTGGGGATGTGACTTAGGCCACACTTTCCTCAGCGGCGCTGCTTATTTTGCGGGTCTGTTTTTGTTTCATGTGCTCAATACGCATTAATCGAAAATATAAGTTCGTTCGGTGTGCTTCTGTGGAGTTGGATTCATGTTCATGGCAATACTTGTTTTCTGTTGTTCTTCAGCAATGGGTTGGAAGGCGGCTGAGAAACTCATTAGACACTGGAAGATACTCAGAGGGGACAATGTGAGGATGCTATGTCATTCCAGTGCAGAATTGTTATTCTTTAAAACCTTTTTTTAAGAGATTAAAAACGTGATAGATTGTGATCTGATGATGTCTTTATTGTTTGTTCACCTAGGTGATGATCATTCGTGGAAAAGATAAGGGTGAGACTGGAACCATTAAGCGTGTCATCAAGTCCCAAAACCGTGTGATTGTTGAAGGGAAGAATCTGGTGAGAGGCTTTTATTTTTTCCTTATTGTTCTGAACAGTTCTGTTCTCCCTCTTTTACATGTAAGCATTAAAGAATGCATACATATGCAAGCTTTTGATGTTGTGTGTTATCGAGTGGTCAAAGTTTCTGATAGCTTCACCATAAGAAATCCCATAGCTCAGCAGAAACATGGGCATCTTTATTCTCGGCTTAGGGTTCTTTCTCCTTAACGTAATGTTTCATTTTTTTACATTGTTGTTTGACTTGACAGGTCAAGAAGCATATAAAGGGAGGGCCGGACCATGAAGGCGGGATTTTCTCTGTTGAGGCTCCTCTTCATGTCTCAAACGTCCAAGTTCTGGATCCAGTGACCAAGTATGTTGTTATAATGTTTGCCATATTAGCATTACCGCCACTGTTGATGTGGAATGCTAATCCGTGATATCTGTGACAGGAACCCTTGTAAAGTTGGGATGAAATATCTAGAAGATGGGACAAAAGTGAGAGTAGCGAGAGGGATAGGTGCATCTGGTGCAATAATCCCTCGCCCTGAGATTTTGAAGATAAGGGCAACGCCCAGACCCACAGTCGGTACGTGACTACACTCTCAAGCAATCCGTAAAATGGCATGGAACATGTGATTGCAATTATGGTGGTCCAATCCCATCTGTGTTTTGATTCGGTTGATACGGGGTATGTTTCAGCTGGTCCGAAGGATACACCAATGGAGCTCGTCTTGGAGCAGACGTACGATGCTAAAACAGGAAAGGGCATGCCTGATCTTTGAAGGACACGTGTCGCCTGCCTGTCTGCCTGGTTTCTGGACAATCAAGTGGAAGTGATTGATAATAACAACAACTAGCTCTGTCATTTTGTTGTAGTCCATTTCTTTTCTCGTACCGAAGAATCACTGAAAGACCACAGTTTTGTGTCTATGGCACTCACATTCCGCTATTGCATGCATGTCTCCTCTCCACCCATCTCGCTCGTCAACATTGGAGCTCATTTATTATGTTTTCTTTCCACAAAAACCCCAGCCCTTGTTAATTTGTGGTGGCAAAAGATGATTTGATATTTGTAAAGCAAAGAGACGAAGGAACCCCTTTTCTTTAATTCCAAAGCCTCTCTCGTTATCTCTGGGACCAGTTTTAGGAATTGAGTGGAACATTGGTTGCTCCCCAACACAAGCTTTTTCTGTGAAATCAATGCCCAAAGAAGAAAAAAAGGTGGCCTCTGCTACTTCCTAGTAAGTACCATTACTCCTTTCTTTTTATCAATCCTGCAAAAATCACACTTGTAATGAGACCATATGATAAGATCACAATAAGAAATCTGTATGTAATCTGTAACAAATTGTCGCAGCGACCTTGATTTTTTTTTTAATGAAAGTGATGTGTATTAATCTAGCAAAAATGTACATCCATTCCAAGGCTCTATACAAGGCTCTATACAAAATGAACCCATAATCAAATGGTCAAAATATGATAGAGTTTTGTAACATAAAATAAAGTGCAACACCTATGGTGGTCTCAAAAAACGAGTGAGATAGAACGAGTCAGCCAAGAAAGAAGAGGTGGCGGCTGGAGGTATGCATTTGACGGACAGGGGATATTACGCTTAACACGGTCAACTTTCCATTTCAGATGCTGAATTGTACAGTTGATACCTCGCAATACTTTGTTGTTCTTTTCTTTCCAAACTTCATATACTGTAATCTGAAGCAATAATTTTGCAATTTTGTTCCGCCCTCGTATTGCGTTGTTTGCGCCGATGTTGAACCACTCCACCATCTCTGTTGTGTTCCTTGGTGCATACGGCCAGCACACCTCAGCAAAGTGGTTCCAAATGCTAGATGCGTAACTGCACTCAAAGAACAGTTGGTGATGAGATTCAACATCCGAATTACACAACCTACAGCACGTATCCGAAGTAACTCCCCATCTTTGAAGTCGGTCCTTTGTCGGTAACCGCTATTGCATAATTTGTCAAAAGAGGATAGCATATCTAGGAATATCAGACGATAACCAACTAATATTATGCCAGGGAACAGTTTCTTTATGAAGCCTAATATGGTTCCATGTTTTAGAAGGAGAGAAGAAAGCTCTGTAATCATCATCTTTGAATCTCTACAAGACCACGTCAGGCGTACAACTAGCTTCATCAGAGGGCTGAATGGTGGATATATGGACCATCATATGTTGGGTTTTGTCATTTTTGGTTGCCGGCAATGACCAAGAACCCTCTCTTGCAGCTATACTCACAGTTGCCAAGTGCGATAGTCTTAGGTTACGCGGCCCGGTCGAACCAACAAATTCAATGAGTGGTCCAAGGCTAGTCCAAGGATCATACCAAAACAATGTTTTTTCACCGTTCCCAATCTAAAACTTTAGCATCTGCTTCACTAACAGCTTAGTGTCAACAATTTCCGAAAGTGCCATGAAAAATGCGGTGAAGGAGTCTGTTAATCAAGGAAATAACATATTCAACATCTAAAAGGTTCAAATTGACAAATGAAAGAATATAGTCAAATCTGGACAACACACAAGGAAAGAAGTGATAAAATGAAAGAAGACATTCACATCAATCAAAAAAAGGCAAGGCATATATTCAGAGGATATTGAGAGAATCACTTGGAGAAGTCTATATATACTGAAGTCCCCATTATAGAAGGGCTGTCGAGATTCTATTGAGAAGCAGAGTCTGTGACCTTGGTGAGAGTCACATGTACGGGAAACACTGGTGAGAAATATCTGAGAGAACGTGAGGTAGATCTGAAGGGGAGCCTTTAAGTAACAGGCGAACCGCTCACTGGGCCTAGACAAGGTCTAGGGTAACACGTGGTGTGCGCTGCACACAAAGTATTTGTGGCTGATAGAATTTCTTGTGATACTGAGGTTTTACTCAGGAGAGTGAAACTGGGTAGGTTGAGTGTTACTTGGAAAGGATTGAAGTATACATGACACGTATCAAAGAAATAGAATCAGTTTGAGAATTTTTGATTTGCAATATCGTGTGAGAGTGTTTTTTCAGTGTCTATACACCAAAAGCCTTTCCTCTTTTCTCGTGCATCCAAGCAATCCACAGAGAACCAGATTTCGAGAATAAAATCCAAATTAACAACGACATTGATTGATCAACAAGGGAAATACAAACCGAAGAACTTGTTTAACGAGAGGTTCTCTCTCGAGACCCGGCCCCAAAACCTTTCCGAAATATACTCCTCATCTCCCAAAACCCCCTCACAAACCATATATATGAAACCTTAAGTGGTCACGTTGAAAATACCTCCAAAAATAACCTTCTGAAAGAAACAAATCCAATACAGACTCAAGATAATCTTCACTCCTTTTCTCCAGATGCCTGTCGATTCCTCCGCACATGTCTCTCATCATATCAGAGCTCCAAACCCACCAATGTTTATGATTCTGCACATTCGCTGTACGCCAAAAATTAGCCAAATATCCTGACATCTAACCGTACGTAAGACGAACGTTTTCGGTTAATTCCGTTAACGAACAAGTTCTTACCTCCTTGTTAGTTTGTCGTTTTGTCTTAATCAGAAAGGATTGTATTCTTCATGAGCAATGGACGTTCCACCACGCTGAGTATCTAAATCCAGAACATAGATTTGTCATCAGATCAACTGAAACAACAAATTCTCTCCAATAACTCCACATTGTTACCTTTCCCATCCTTTTTGGTGTTTCCTGGGCATCTGCCTCTGCACATGTACATGACTTCTGATGCATCCGTTACTACACTGAGTTCGGTAAAACCCCTATGGACGAGGCAGCATCTCTTCGACTTCGATCCTGGAGCTTTTCCTGATCCGGTTTCTGCTTATCGATTCCACCTCTGCCGAGAACAGGCTGTACACCGGCCTGTGATCAGAGAATCTCGATTCCCCCGGAGCATATGATAGCTGATTCAGGCCTCTCCCATACCACAGTATGCGGTCACACCTTCAAAACTCAATATTTACTCAATATAGATGATTGACAGTTTAATCCGGAGAACAAAAGTATCAACCAAGTTCTAACCATGCAGGAGTTCTTCTCTTGGCCTTGGGAAGCCTGTCACCGCCGGCATATCTATCTGAATTGTCAGAGAATTTGTAAGTGGGAGGGAAGTATATCTTCCCCTCATTCCATCCCTCGAAGACACGCCCTTTTCTTTGTTCTAACCGCAGCTGTGGCACAAAAACCGTCCCGGCATTGTTCTTCTATGAATGTATCTTATGTTCAATAGGAGCTGAACAGTTCTCTCAACATGTACCTGGTCTTTCTCGAGCAGGGCTCTCCAGTTTCTCATCTCGACAAGGGCCTTTGCTGACCGGTATGAAAGTGCTATGCGGTAGTTTAAGTCCCCAAGCCAGATTACCCGACTGAAACAAATCAAGATAAAGTCAGATCCTTTCAACTGTTTAGGCTATGCAAGTGTCAGATCTTCTGCTCACTCGTGCTGTAGAATAGTCTGAGGAGATTGCTCTTCGTCAGCACCGTTGACTCTTGGGAATCTGGTTTTCCTCAGAATCTCCAAAACGTCAGAGTTTCTTCTCAGCTCGTCGCCCTCTTTCTGTCCAGACGTCAAATGGCTGCAGACGAAGCAGAAGCTCGTCTGGTGAACCAACATGCTGATTGAAATCGAGCCCTGTATATAAACATCCGAACTTAGGCACATTGAATTCCATACTGTCAAAAGATTCCGTGTTCTAAATCTAGTTTTACCTTATTTCCAAGATAACCCATCAATCCTCGTCCAACGCAAGACACTTTGAGGTTCCTGACGCTGTCCCTGAGATCACTCTTTACCCACACGGTTAAGAATATTCCCACCATTTGCTTGCTCGCCACTAAACAGTACCTCGATTTCTCCGTCTGCCTTTCCCTGTCATCTGTCACTAAAGATCCACTTCTAGAGGCGGGTGAGTCTTGCAAGTAGTGGCAGTACAAGGGCGAATCTGCCTGTGCATTATCCTCATCAGACGAACAGTATCTGAAGTTCGGATCATAATCCCTTGGCCTGTGGCCGAACATGACGCGGTCAGAGACACTGAACCTCCGGTCGAGGTGCGGCTGCACGCCTGAGATGTCCTGGTCCATCATCCACATGCTCTGGCCCAGGGATTGGAATGACCTCCGGTGGAAAAAAGACGGCTTTGACTCAATAGACTCGCCTTCGAAGTCAGAATCAAGCTCAGCGGCCGGGTGGGGAACCGGTGACGGAGTCCGGCAGCTGTCACTGTTGTCGGGAAGACTGTTCAATGTTTTCCTGATGAGAGCGAGCCATTTTCTCGCAGGCCCGTTGTCTTCAGCGCCCAAAACATTACCGGCATTCAGAGGGACGATCTCCTGAAAACTGTAAAAGAACAGGAACGAATGGAGACCATGAGGACAGATTGTGGAAGCAGGAATAAAAGTAGCGCAGAATCGGATCAAGAGGGTGGAGTTTTGCGTACCCAAGAACGTAAATATCGGCTGGACGAGAGGTGGGAAGCCAACCTTCGAGACTCAGACAACTCGGGGGAGATTTTCCGGCGACATTCCATGTGGCAACGAAAACCCTGTATGCATGTACGTATAGATACGTTTATGTATGTGGACGTACCCACAAGTCAGACAGAGCTGAGAAGAGAACAAAACCTACGTATAGTTGTTGTACACTTGTTTAACGAGAGATGGATCGAAATCGAATTTGGATCGGCGAGGTCTGTCGGCGTTCTTCTTAACTGCAGCAGCATTTTCCAGAAATTGCAAACAAGATTTCAAGAAGAAGCAACATGGTATGGTCCGATGCAAAAAGCACCAAATAGATTGATGAACGCCACAGGTATGGTGGATTTTTTTTTACTGACCAGTTTTGCTTTTCTTGAGAGTGGCAGCAGTGCATCCTTCTCTCTCTCTAAAACTGTTCCTCCATTCTTCACCACCACAAATTGAGAAAAAAAAAAGTGAACATTTTTTAGAACTCCGTTAAAGTTATAATTAAAAGCTGCTCACTTCCCACACCATTACTGGTGAATTTGGAATTCATTGAGGGGGAAAAAAATCAAGGAATCCGATTCGAACTTCCTGTGGAGATAGGGGAAACAAAACAGAGATCTCGAGGAACATAACTTTTTTTTTTATAAAAAAAAATACAAGAATCCTGAGGAATAGAGACCAAAATCTGGATTCTTGTACTGGAATGTCCGAGGAGGACAATGGGGCTTCATCAAAACCAGGGAGCAACTGAGATATACTGCAAGGGGGTTAATTACCATGGCAGAAGTCAGCATCGTCTGCGTGAAAGTCCTGTGCTTTGATC
Source organism: Tarenaya hassleriana (assembly GCF_000463585.1). Classification (NCBI taxonomy): domain Eukaryota; kingdom Viridiplantae; phylum Streptophyta; class Magnoliopsida; order Brassicales; family Cleomaceae; genus Tarenaya; species Tarenaya hassleriana. The sequence goes on along the minus strand of NW_010966822.1, from coordinate 1,185,836 downwards.
TTGATGTTGAGCCATTTTTTTACCAGTGCTTTCGGCCATGAAGCCTTTAATCCCGCATAAGAAAAACAAAATCATAAACCATTCAAAGGAAATTTAAGGGGAAAAAAATCAAAGATCGTTAAGAATGTTGGAAAAGTAAACAAAAAACAAAAAAAAAAAACCTTTTTTTTCTTGTTGCTTCCATCGCCCATTGCCCTTTTCACCTCCATAAATGGGAAGAGATCTCTGATTCGGAATTAATCTGTTAGAGCAGAAAAGAAGGCATAAGCGTCCCTAACCTAAGATTAAGGCAAGCTGTGTTTTAGGGGCAGAGTTTGTTAAGGAACAGAAGAGAAGAGGCGAATCATGCGAGACATTTATAAAGAAGCCCGGAAACATACAAAGAGAGACAGAGTCAGGGAGAGACAAGGAGCCTCGTTTCCGGGCACATTGCAAACTATCGAATCTTGAAGTGAATAAAGAAAGCGAGATGATAGAGAGAGAGAGAGAGAGAGAGAGAGAGAGAGAGAGAGAGAGGGGGTTTTGAGACAAAAGCCTCGGAACCCGAATGGGGGGGGGGGG
>NW_010966822.1:1162664-1185003 GCF_000463585.1 Tarenaya hassleriana | reverse complement strand
CGCGAGGGGGGGGGGGGGGGAGATATGGGTCTTCGGGTTCAACCCCGGATTTCGTTCTTCTTCCTCTTCATCTTCGAATACTTTGTTTCGTTCTTTTGTGTCTAAATCGAAAGACAGCATATGAAACTGCAATGGATTCTGTCTCCAGAGCCACGTGGGAAGAAGCAGCAAAGGAAATTCCAAATCGGGTGAGGGATAGGGGGTGGAGTAGGGTTTTGTAAACGCATCCTTTGGTATTAAGTTTATGCATTAAATCCGCATCCTTAAAATCCACAAGTACATGCATGTCATTGCTCCTTTTTAGCCATTGGTTAGACCAATGTCTCTTCGAGGACCAAAAAAACACTAATCTTTTAACTACAAAAAACACGAAGCCCTAAAACACAGATCTCTCCTTGGGGTTTGCCCTTAGAATTGCAGATTAAGTCGGTAATCCAATCCAATCAATTACACGTGCGGCACGTGGGAGAGCGTGCCTGCTCCCTCCCTCCCTCCAATGTCCAATGCTTCGTTCCTGTTAATCTCTCCCCATCCCCCACAGTTTTTTTTAAAAAAAAATTAATTGATTATAATTTGGAGTAATCGAAATTAAAACATTATTCGATGTTTACATATGTAGATGGTTTCTATTTCTATCAAGTTGTTTAATGAAACGGTTGAAACCTCCTTTTGTGCTTTCGTTATTATATATGTTGAAAGAAACATGTATGATCTGGTCAAAGACTCAAAGTACATAATCAAATTATTTTTGCAAGATCATTATAAAGAAAAAGGCTACCAATATATTCCCATAATCTCATATTAATAGTACTTTATTAGATGTGGCGCCACCTTTACAAAACGGATATTGTTCTTTTGGGCTTTGATCTAATATATAATCCTCGACCGAGGAGTTCCCCGATTATTTAAATTTCTAAGGTTATATATATATTATATACGGCTGTGATCGGTTTATCTTATGCGTATTTTATAACTAAGAATTATTTATGCCATAATAAACAGTATCGTTTTTTAATTTAATTTTCGCGTAGACGACTTTCTACACGTTCCACCCCAAACGAATTAAAAGGTTCGTGATAGTAAGCCGGAGAAAAGTACATAAGAATATATTATTATTATTATTATTATTATTATTATTATTATTATTATTATTATTATTATTATCTATTTAGTTTGTTTTATAAATGTTTAAGGGGGACATTATTAAAAATACCTTCTAAATGCTATTTAGATTTCAATGCCTACTCTTTCTTTAAAAAATTATTTTACCTAGCTTGATAAATACCCTTATAAATTCCCCAATTTACCTTTTAATATTTTATTAATTATTTTCTATCTCCTCACTATTTTCTCACTTCTAAACCCACCCCAAGGAATTATTATTATTCACTGTAACATCATTAAAATTTAGTCACATTAAAATAAGTAACGGACCAGCTGTACTTTTCTAATTAAATAAAACAGTCCTAGAATTTAAAATTTTTATATCAAATCATAATCGTGTCATTATGGAAATTATTTTGTAAAGAAAATGATTGAATACAACGAAAAAGGTCAAACTCATTTTAGTTTAATGATGTCAGACCGATCTTTTAAGTTGAAAATTTTCCAACAGAAAAATACGAAATAAAAAGTCAGAACCTGAAAACAAGAATTCTATCCTCTTTTCATCTTCAACATCTATTCATTACGCATCCAAACCCTTGTCCATTTGATTTGTTGACACTATCATTTGGGATGACGTGTCAAACATTGATTCGTTAAGAACTTGATCATATAGAGTGTAGATACTAGACAACATTCCTAAACTAGGTTTTTTTTTTGTTAACCATTCCTAAAGCTAGCTTTCATTCTGTAAAAAATAGCTCTACAAACTTTCACAATCCATAGTGCCCCATCTCTTTCTCTTCATTGGCATCATTTCAAACATAAATATATACATATATTATATGTCAATATGTGGTTCATGCATGTATGTGTAACGCTATTGTTATAATAATTGTATTTTACTGGTCTATGATTATTTTCATTTGTCACAAGATTTCGATTTCCTTAGGAAGAGTCTATCAGTACATATAGTGTTTAAAATCAAATCGAAAGTTAAGAGAACCCATGTCTTGTTAACGGGCTACTCATTTGTAAAGACCACAGAGCAACTACAGTTTATCATCTTTTTTTTAAAAAAAAAAACCAATATTACACATTGGAAGGATGTGTAGTCGCTCAAGGAAAAGTGTAGACAATCCACCGGTGTTGCTACAATATGGCATTTAAGACCAACAAGAAAAACGTGTCTGTGCTTGTTTATATAGTAACCGTCAGATGCGGAGGTGAGTGCAGCCAAGGATAGTGCCGCGACAACGAGTCATAGGAGCCACCCTCCGCCAGGTAGGGCGATCGGTGGCAACCCCCAAGACATCGACGTCAGAGAGCGGGTTGATGTCCCCATTGAAACGGTCAGGGCCTATGACCCCTCCTATCACATAAACCTCTTCCATCAATCCCATCATCCCAAACCCGATCCTCCTCCTGAACTCTGACGCCGACACCACCACTCTCCTCCTCTCTCTCTCTTCCTGTCTCATTATCACCCCATGGCTCATCACGTACATCTCATCCTTCACCACCGCCATCGGCCCCTGCGCCCATCCGTACTCCTCTACCGTCCACCTCATTCTCACGCTGTCCAGCACCTGCACTGTTGACAACCCCTTGTGCTGAACGTGCACTTTCCCTCCTATCACCAGCCCTGAACATGCCGAGTTATGGCTCCGGTGCAGGTCTGAGATCGATGTCCACACGTCTTTCTCCGGATCGTACATCTCCGCTTGCGAAATCGATTTCCGGCAGGTTGTGAAGCCCCCCGCAACAATAATCTTCCCGTTCAGAACACAACACGCAAACATTGCACGGGGAACAAGCATGGATGCCCGTGGAGTCCAACGTCTTTGTATGAAGTCGTAGGACCAGACTTCATCCGTTGCAAATGTCCCATCTTGATCACCGGTTAGCGGATCGACAGCATCGCTTCCTCCACCCAGCACAAACAGCCTACCGCCGGTGGATACAGCACCAAAATGGGAGAGATGGCGGATTTTGGACGGGAGGACAGGGAGGGTGAGCCAACGGTCGTTGAGAGGATCATACACCTGCCAGAGATTCTCGGGATCGAAAGCGCACACACACAAGAGATCCTCAGATGACCCGACTTCTTGTCGGGCTTTAAAGAGTTCAGCACTACGCACAACCGCCCGCCAAGAACGAGAAACAAGTTCTAGCGTTGGATGGAGGGTTAAGGGCACATGCGCAAGGCATCTTAGGGCGACGGCGTCTGGAAGTCCTTCAATCAGCCCAGACATTACTACAGCTGATGATTCATCTGCTGATGGGATTACCATTGAGCTGCTAGGCTGACACCAGAAGATACGTATTCTGAAACACAAGATTTTCATTGACAATCAGGTCATATGCGGGGATGTCAGTGTATGCCGAAAAATGCTAAAGCTAATCCCTATGTAAATTTTGTATACATGCAACCTATAGAAACAGAATGCAAGTTAAATGAATCAAGAGATAACAAATAAAGATATCAGTAACTATGCCCAAGCATGTGTAATTCAGATCAATGATAATTCAAAGTCTGGAAGGTCTCATGACAAAAAAACATGTAAATAGCTTACATATTCTTCAATATCTATCGAAATTTTTCGGATGAATCCATCTGCAATAAAACAATAGACAATTCACATAATTAGCCATCAAAACAGATTTGAATTCAGAAAGAGAAATGAATCATGTTCTTCAAATTCTGCTATACACGTTAAGAATCAGATCATGGAATCAGATTCACACCAAGTGCACTGAGAGTACCAAAAATTTGATTCCATAATTCTAATTTCTAAAGCTACCCTTCTTTGACATTGATTCTACCAATGTCTCGACAGATAACAGGAAAACAAGCAATTCCTAAATCCATCAATACAGAACGAGAAGGAGAATGATCATGACAATGTGGAATCCTAATCTGTCGAAACTTCAGATGCCAACCATGTGATTGTCAACGAAGAAAGATACGAAGGAGAAGGCGAAGCCGATAAAGATCGATGTAAAATGAGTAATAATCAAGAATGTAGCTGTGAGAACAAAGCTAACAGGAAAAAGGTGAAATTCACGACAGAGAGTGACGGAGAAGAAGAAGAGAAATACCTGTGGAGAAGGCGGAGCAGGCAGTCGAGACTCACACAGAAGGCGGAGCAGGCGGTCGCGTCGCGAGATTCTCGACAAAACAGAATAGAGAAGGAATAGGATGCAGGCGAAGGACGCAGGCGAGAGGGGCTCATGAGAAAAAGAGGAGAGGATGCAGGCGAGCGAGAGAAGCTCCGATCGAGAGCGAGAAGAGGAAGAAAGCCGCCGTCGAGAATCGAGATCCGTCTGAACAAGAAAATGAAGTTAGAGTAAAGACTCTGGATGGAAAAGAGGTTTCAACTTGAAACCCTAAAAAAAGTTAAAACCGCGAGCTGGAGTGGCTGTGCCTCGTTGGAGTCGGTTTTTTGGGGGTTGAGATTTCTCTAACCCAACTCATAAAAAAAAAAAGGTTGATCTGCGAGTTGATTTGCGGATCAGACTCGTTTTTACCCCCTCGTGAAAAAGACATCAAACATAGTAATAGTAATTTAGAGAAATTATATATGTCCTATCACAAACTGAATCAATTTATCATCAGATAAGAGTGGAAGAGATGTCCAAACATCGGAATAAACTAAATCAAAACAATTTTGATAAATAATATTAGAAAAGAGAAAAACATCATGATCTAAATTCGACTTCAAAACTAATAACTTGAGTATTTTATCATGAAGATATCATAGACAAACATGCCAAATCGATGTAAAAACTTGCTCAGAACCAAGAGAATTATCATCAATGATATAAAGATTGTTTTTTCCATTACTCGTTCCAAGCAACTCACAATCTTAATATCTTGAAAAACAATATCATTAGAATCAAATGTAGGAATAGAAAGTAAATTTGTTTTTTCTATTAAAAAAAAGAAAGTAAATTCGTTTTGAAATCAGGGACATGAAAGACGGGCACGGTCCTTTGTTAAACATCGACAAATCTCCTTATCCGACAACAGGAACGTGTTGGCCATCGGCCACAGACACACGACCCAAAGATGCTTCAAGTTGTGTAAAAGATTCGAGTCGCTAATCATATGGTTTGTCAAACAAGGAAGAGTTGTTTGAAACCAAAAACTTCCTCGGGAGTGAAGTTCATGGTGGTGGCCAAATTTATATGAACAAATTTTATAAACATATAATAAATACAATATTTAAGAATATCATTTTTATTATTATTTTATAAATAAATTTTTTGAAGAAATTGGAAAAAAAAAACGGAGGATCTCAGAACAAATAATTGATATCAAACATTTTTCACATTTTTATTTCTTTAATCTAACATATAATATGTAATGATGATTGTATTATAATTTAATTTTATCGTTATATTATTTCTATATTGAGTAAATAATTTATATAATTTTTTATATATAAAAAGAGGTACTGTTTCGACGATTGCAATTAACAGATATGGTAAAGCGGCCACAGTATCTCATTTCGGACGGTATAATAATATATAATAGGAAAATTTAATTTGATATTTGGAGGCAAGAGTGGATGGAGTATACGGACATATAAAAAAGAGTTATGGGGCAAAGGAGATTAATGGATGATGGGAGGAGTAAGTTTATGTTTAATCCTGGAGAGGGTCAATCAATCATCAGTTTCTGACACGAGAGAGAGTGGGACAAGTATGACATCATCAGTTTCTTGTACGCCCATGAATTGAATGCACATCTTATCACTGTCCGGTCCACATCCACAGTGAGTGGTACTAACACGATACGTAATTTCGCAGCGCAAATGCAGGGACTGGGCAAAGCAGCAAGAGAAGCTAACGCAGTGGGCTTTTGGGTTTATTATAAAAAAGCAGTTGGGCTTTTGGGTCAGTTTGCATTCACGCTGGGAAAAAGATGTCAAACCATTCGCACAAACAACCAGTCTGACTTGGTTGGACATGACCTTACTTGGGCCTAACGGTGGGAAGGGGTCACAGTTCTGCGGCCGAGCAGTCTCTTGTAAATGCCTCTGATAGTGTTAGGCGTTGTCCTGCAGCACCCTCCGACCAGACACACCCCTGCCTCGCACCATTTCTCTACATACGACACAAAATCTTCATCCCCGACTCCCGTGTTTTCCTGCCACATCGAGTCGTTCAGATCATATGCGCTTTCATTTCATCATCAACTCATCCATTACTCACAACCGAGATCACTACTTACAACCCATTCCTTTCGGTCTGCATCATAGCTCTCCCCACTGTTTGGGTACACCAGTATAGGTTTGTTGGTCACCTGAAATTTGTGGGGGAAAAAAAGCTTCAGGCTCTCAAAAATAAGTGCCCAACCAGACAAACAAAATCATCCACTGTGGGAACACGATATAATACTACAACATTGGAAACCAGAGAAAGAAGGTACCTTCTTGATCTCCAGTACTAGACCGTGAATGAATCTAGGAGGGGTACAGTTGATTCCAACCGCAACCACTTTGTCACATGATTCAGCAATAGCAACACAGTCCTGGATGGCATCGCCGCTAACCACGTTCACACCGTCCTTTGAGTTAAATGCAAACCATGCTGGAATCTTTATGTCTTCTTCGTTTAACAGCTCAGCATATGCCTTGAGAGATACAAAGAAATAACCTGAGCTTAGTACCTGTCGCAAGCTACAGCATCTGATTTCGAGTTACATCTATGAGCTCAAGCCTCAGATACCATTTTTGTTCAAATTGAGAAGCAAGAACGGAAACAACAAAGTATAGTATGGCACCACCATGACATCTAAGACCCTTTGATTGAATGAAGCCATTCACGTAAAATATTATATCAGTACCTGAGCCTCTAGCTTGTTTGGAATGGTCTCAAATGCTATTAAATCTGCACCAGATTCTGCCAGAACCTGGACTCGTCTCCGGTGAAAATCCTTCAGACTTTCTAGCGTGATTGAATCCCCATAGATTCCACTGGGAGATTAACAGCAACAGAAGAATTAATAGAAAGTCAGGAAGCTACAACCAGAGCTTACAAGATCCATCAGAAGGCAAAATCAAATCTGACTGCGGAAGTGATAGAGGCTTTGAAGCTGCTTCCACTGCATTCACGAATTAAAGCCGAAAAAGAAATAGTCTACCAACCTGTACTCTGATCCATCGGCCAAGTATGCACCGTAGCTGCCTATGGATGCTGCAACCAATACTGGGCGCTTCTTAAGAATCTTACCATCAACACTTTCACCGGACGAGCTAGCCTCACATTTTTTGTAATATGCTTCCCGTGCACTACAAGCCATTTCCACACTTTTTCTCAGCAAGGCTTCACTTTCTTCTCTTGAAAACCCCTTTGCCTCAAACCCCTGAATTGTGGCCTGCTCCCATTTCGGGTTAACCAATGTTTAGCTCCCAAAAATGGATAAACTGAGGAAGAGAGAGAGAGAGAGATTACACAACCTGATAAGACGCACTGGCTATAATATCTGCACCAGCTTCAAGGTAATCTAGATGGACCTGCAACATCGGAAAAGACAAGTTTGTAGAATGTTTCATTACAAAGCAACCAGATAAGAAACCCTCTTGTATTAGAAGAACAATCACTCCCTCACATGACCAGCAAGTCGTCCACCAACTTAAAAAAAAAAAAATCCCAGAATCTCCGTAAAAAAGCCACTAATCAGAGGGAATAAAGAGATCCTGTACACAAAATAATACAATTTTTTATTTGGTCATTTGCAAACTGTGATGCAGAAATAAACGCTAAGCCACGGCCTCCTCATCTAAAGCCAAAGTGGGAAAAGACCAACCACGTATGGTCCAGAAGTTCATGTCTTTATATAACCCTGTTGCAGCTGTGTCACTACTCTATCATCTATATCTGATTAATGCCAAAAGATGTCCAGTTTCTGTGGGTTTTTAGCGTGATAGTCATTTCATGAATCATTAACTAAATATCATCTTCCAGGGTTTTTTTTTTAACGTGATAGAACGCTTAGGATAGATATTAAGTTCAGCTTTAACTAAGGAGCTTGAATCTAGAGATGAGCTTCAACCATAGATCCGTAGAGGACAAAATGCTGGATTCAGATTCAACTTAACACCCAAACAATAGAAATTAAAAAAGGAGAGAGAGAAAGAGAGAGAGTTACGGAGAGGATGAGGTGAGGAGAAGTGAGGAGGCATTTGGCGCTCCAAAGAGGATCGTTGAGATCGGCACCGTGTCGCTCGAACTCCGTCGCCAGTCCGCCGTCAATAACAGCCACGCCGCCTAAATCAAGCAGGAAACGTGTCATTGATGGCGCCGCCGCCGCCGCCTCGGAGCTTCCGCTTCCCATCCGAGTCGACTCAGCACAACTTCTCCCTCTGAAACAGATGTTAAGTGAATCCATCGGCCTGAAACCGCAAAATGGGAGAAGAAAACAAGGTGCGGCGTTGCCAAACTTAACCAAGTGTCGGCTTTTACTACTCGTCTAAGCCCCTCATTTTAACCAATATAACAAATACGCCCCACTTGTTTTCAAAGTTGCAACCTGGCTCCTCACCTACTTCCTGAAATTTGGTGGAAAACAGAATTTCGATTATACATCTCGTCTCCGTAAATGGGTTTTATTGTGCGTATTTTTTTGGTAAAACGTAAATTATATACAAATCGACATATTAATAGGTGAATAAAATAAAATAAAAAATAGGTGAATAAAATTTATTATCACTATACACGAAGAACATACTTGTATGAACACGGAGGAGAATATTTTCTCATGAAAAAAAAAATACTGGCAACAAGAAAACCTCCACGACAATCTCTGGGTCTGGAGCAAAATCAAAATGTAAGTATATCAAAGCATAGAGGAATCATGGGCCACGAGGTGTGTAGAAGCAGAGGCATCCATGAAAGTTGTAGGGAAGAATCATGCCGCCACCTTTGGTGTTTGTCCATCGCCTCCAGAAACCTTACAATGCACCTCTTCCATCTCCGGCCGCTTTTTTGGATTATTTGAGACAGCCAGTTTAACGTAATATTTGAAGCCATTTACAGATAATTTTGAAGATGTCCAAACATCAAAGAAAATGATGTAAAAAATGTTGGGTAGATGAAAATGGTGGACGTAGAAAATAGAAGTTTATGGCTTTTGGTGGTAGAACAAGAGTTGCATACCATAGTATCAATTGAAAGAGGTAGTAATGATAATGATAGTGACGACAATATATGTCGTAATCTTGGTAGAGTTGGATGGTATACACGTCAGTGTCACTCGAATAAAGTGGACCTGGACGATGATTAGGTTGTAAAGCTTGATGGGCTGAAAGATACAGACCATTTTCGTATAAACCATCTCTGATTTTTTTTTTTTGGTTAATATTGGTGTCGATTGTTTAGATCTTTCATCGAAAAGTGGTCCATAAAGAATTCACTAGACACTTTATTAGGGTCGCATAACTGATAAATCGACATGAGATTCTTCTTCATCTCTATAACACAAAGAACATTACGAAACTATAAATCACGAGTTGGTGAAAAAAAGAAAAAAATCGTGTTTAATGGATAGAGATGAACCATCGCCAATCACCACTGATAGGGATATCAAAAAAGTGCGAGGCCTGTTAGCCGACCCAAAAATTGACGGGATTATCGTCCATCGGGTGGGGTCGGCCCGCCATTGATAATACGGACTAAAATGCAGACCCGTCAATTTTAGTTATATAATATAAATATATATACATACGTACATACATAAATATATAAACATATCATTCACTAAATCAAATATATAATAGAGAATTATAAAAAAAATGAAAAACTTACTTAATATTAAATAATTTAAGATATAATATTTTAATAACATAAATATATATAAAAAATTATAATATCATTAGAATTGAATATTTATTACGATTAAAAATAATATAACAATTTAATATTTAAATAAACTTTATTATTATATAAAAATTTGAAATTTTGAGTTTTAATTTCTCCTAAATCAAAAAATATATTAATAAATATTTTTTATCAATATATATGTTAATGATTTTTTTTTATATATTTTTACAGTTTATTTTATGTTTATTAATTTTTTTTGAAAGTTTAAAGTTTAAACCCAAAACCTGGCCCGAATCTGAAAAAACTCTATAGGGTTGGGCTTCGAACCTAAGGTTTTAAGCCCATACATGTTTTGAGCTGGGCCGAGTCGGGCCACAATTCTCTAGAAGTGACATATCGGATACTCGCCAGGAGGGAGTTAGTGCATTGATGCATCAAATCTGCTATATTCGAAACTAGGGCGGAGTGTGTTTTGGAGACCAGGGAAGACTTGTGTCGGGCTCGGGCCGGGGGCTGGCATTTTGACACCCCTACTTCCACTGATTCTTCTCCGTATATATAAACAGGATCAGATATGATATGATGAGATGTGCCATTATCAAGGAGGCAAGAACCAACATCATTGAGAGAAAACTTTGTACCATATGAGTACGGCTGTGAGGATGATCTGCTAGAGTTGGATAATCCCTTTGGTTTAAAAGTAATATTTGTTGAAAGCAAAATAAATAAAGGATTCAAGAGTCACACATTCAAGAGCTCTAAGATGGCCGAGAAATCCTTGGAAGACCAAAATAAGAAGAAGATAAACGTGCATGAGATGCAAGGCTTGCAAAGTCTAGAAAAGAAAATGTTAGTGACTTGGCAAGCATGTGAGGCAAAGAAGGAAATCTTGTTGACTTGGAAACAAAGAGGAAAGCGCATGAAATTATTGTCCAAGGGTCTCCTAGCCGTTTGAAGATTGGACCCAAATCTGATCCTACATCAAGCAAACTTTCCTCTTTTCCTTTTTTACAGATTTTATCATCATTTAGAATCTCTTCCGCATTTACTCTTGATTCTCTTTCCATTCAACTTGTTATATGGACGTTAGAAACTCCCCTATATATTTTATCATGTTTTTATGTAATATATCAGATTAATATAGAATAAAGTGATAAGGGACTTAGTCCCAAGTTCTTCTTACATATGTCGAATATAAGGCATGGACAAGCCACCTTATCTGATTCGACTGCTTTCTCGTTCACTGAGTTCGATTTCATCTTTATTCTCTCCTATTCTCCATTAGCACTCTCCTCCACTCTCTTTGTTACGTCTTATTCTAAAAACCTAAAACTCATAAAAACCTTCAATATTAGCATTCCACCGTCATGAAACTGGTTTTTGGAAGGAGAAAAATGGTTATTGGGATGGGCTTGGGTTATAGGTCAAATCAAATGGGCTTGGAGTTGGTGACTCACGTGGGATTTTTTCCGTCGCATTCCATCGCAAATGTTTTAAAAAATTAAAAAAATATATATAAAAATTATATACTATATATACACATACATATATACATTTTCACATACACATACATTACACACATACAAATATACATACACATACATACATATATATACATATATTTTCATATACACAAACACACATACACATACATACATACATACATACATACATATATATACACATATTTTCATATACACAAACACACATACACATTCACACATATACACATATACACATATATATACATACATAAATACTCATACATACATTTCACAAACACATGCACATATACATTTCACAAACACAGACACATACATATAAACACACACATATACACATATTCATATACACATACAATCACATATACATACACATACATATTCACATTCCACTACAAAACAAAATGTGAAATTCCAACGGATTAATCCGTTGGAATATTTCCAACGGATTTCCAACGGCATACCGTTGGAATAATTCCAACGTATTTCTAACGGCTTTCCAACGGACGTCTAACGGATTCGTCCGTTAGAAATCCGTTGGAAATTTCCAACGGCATATCAACGGATATTTGAGTTGGAAAATTTCCACGTATATTCCAACGGATTTCCGTTGGAAATAACGTTCGACGAATTTCAAGCAATCCGTTGAAATTATCCGAACGTTATGAAACGCGGCAATAATTCCAACGGATATCCGTTGGAAATAATCGAACGTTATAACGTTCGTAATATTCCAACGGATATTCGTTGGAAAGTGTAACGGTAACGAACTTTTCAACGGATTTCCAACGGATATCCGTTGGAAAGTTTCTCTATTTAAAGCACCCGGCCATAGTTCGCCCAAACCACTCTCTAAATCACTCTTATACTATTCTTTTACCAAAAATTCTCCTAAAAATGACATCTTCAACAAATCCGAATATTCGTTCGTCCCGACAGTGGATATACGAAAGAGTTGATTCGATTACAAAAGAGGTAACGCAAGAATTCATTATTGGTTTGGAACAGTTTATGAATTTTGCTTCTATGCAGCTATTGTGTCAAGAACGTGGAAAAATGCTATGTCCATGTACAAGTTGTCGCAATTTTAAATATCGCAGTCCAGAAGATGTTTGTAAACATCTATTTCGAAGGGGATTTGTCGAAGATTATTATATTTGGCGATTTCATGGAGAAGAAGTTCGGACAATCACAACGGGACAACATGTCTCGGCCGAGCAGAGGTATGATGTAGATGAAGATGTAAGAAATCCTTATGTTGAAATGGTGACAGATGCTTTTCCTGGGGCCATTGGCTGAGCAAAACTCATCACAAGATCAGGAGGAGCCAAACGTCGAAACAAAACGGTTTTTCGACATGTTGGATATGGCAAATCATCCTATCTATGAAGGATGTAAAGAAGGTCAGTCACGTTTATCTCTTGCATCAAGATTGATGAGTATGAAAACGGATTACAATGTCACCGAAAATTGCATGGATTCATTTTGTCAAACGTTGCGTGAATATTTACCTGAAAATAACGAAGCTCCAGAATCGTATTATGATACGAAGGCTATGTTGAAGAATTTGGGAATGCCTTATGAAAAGATTGATGTTTGCAAAAATGGTTGCATGCTGTACTGGGGTGAAGAAAAAGAATTGGTTATGTGTAAATTCTGTGGGACTAACAGATATCGTCCGAGTAAGAATGTACGGAGACAAACTCCGTATAAAAAGATGTTCTATATGCCGGTATCGTACAGATTGAAGCGTTTGTATGAATCACAACAAACGGCTTCGCATATGAGATGGCATGCCTCGCATTCTACCGTTGATGGAGAAATGCAACATCCATCGGATGCTTTGGCGTGGAAAAACTTCAACATGGTATTTCCTCAATTCGTTGCTGAGCCTAGGAATGTGTATCTTTGTTTGTGCACTGATGGTTTTAGTCCGTACGGACAGTCTGGCATGCAGTATTCATTATGGCCCGTTATACTTTCTCCGTACAACTTACCACCTGAGATGTGCATGAAAAGAGAATTTATGTTTTTGACATTGTTGATTCCTGGGCCAGAACATCCGAAGAAGAGTTTTGATGTGTATTTACAGCCGCTCATTAAGGAGTTGAAGGATTTGTGGGACATTGGAGTCCCTGCTTACGACGTAAGTGTGAAACAAAATTTTACACTGAGAGTGGTTCTTCTTTGGACGATCAGTGATTTTCCGGCGTATGGCATGCTATCGGGATGGAGCACACATGGAAGACTTGCATGTCCGTTTTGCATGGAGGAAACAGAAGCGTTTCAGTTGAGACATGGGAGAAAGTCGTGCTGGTTTGACTGTCATCGCAGATTTCTTCCAAGGAATCATCCGTTCAGACAAAATCGTACGCTTTTTACCAAAGGTAAAATCGTTACTGAGGAAGGTCCTGTTATGCAAATCGGAGAGCAAATTTATTCTGAGCGAATAAATAGTGGATATTTGGATGATTTGGAAGCTTCTGTGCATTGTGGAGGAAATTTTGGGCATAAGAAGTGCAAAGTATTTGGTGATTGGCATAACTGGTATAAGCGTAGTATTTTTTGGGATTTGTCTTACTGGAGTTCGCTAACGCTTCGACACAATCTGGATGTTATGCATATAGAGAAAAATTTTTTTGATAACATCATCAACACCGTTCTGAATGTGCCAGGGAGAAGTAAAGATAACATCGATGTTATGCATATAGAGAAAAATTTTTTTGATAACATCATCAACACCGTTCTGAATGTGCCAGGGAGAAGTAAAGATAACATCAACTCGAGGAAGGACTTGAAAGATATATGCAAGAGAAAAGAGTTGGAGTTGACACGTGATGGTCACGCACCTGTGCCGATATTCAGACTCACAAAACCAGGTAAAACGGTCTTGTTTAAATGGTTAAAAGAAGAGGTTAAATTCCTTCGACACTCGCGAGGTCCCGCTAATCGATCCCGAACTTGACGGGACGTTATGGTAATTTATAAATTAAATTATTTCAATATTTATTTTAAATTATATTATTAATTAATATTAATAAATTGTTATTATAATTAGGTTCGGGGTTAACGATAAAGATTTGAGGAAAAAATTTACAGCAATAATAACGTCAAATTTTCCTCAACTCTACTACTGTTGGACGGTGGTACCGAACAACATCAAATGTTCTTGGTGGCATTCGTTCATCGTAAGTTATATTTTTAAAATTTTATTTAAATAAAATAAATAATTACTAACTCTAATTTTTTTTAAAGCAATCTTTTCGGTGGAAAAAAAAGCACACCGATAAAGTTTACAAATAGTTCAACCAACTGGGTATGCAGCGGTTGAAACAAATGATGAACAATGCCAAACGTCGTCATCAACTGCATGGACTGCCACCGGAGTGGGCAACAAATGACTTGTACCAGCAGCTTCTTACGCATTGGAACTCAGACCATTTCAAGAACAAGAGTTTCAAGGCGAAACAAAGTCGTCTGTCCCAAAAAATCGAGGGTGATGGGCCTCATCGTCATACCTCCGGTGTTAAATCATTCAAGAAGAGGCAAAAAGAGATGGTATTTATTTAAACTTTAATTTAATTTTTAATTAGTTTTTTAATTGTAGATTTTTTATTATGTTAATAATATATATATATAGGAGAAAGAAATGGGGAGAACGCCATCAATCGTAGAGTTGGTCGCTCGGACACACAAAAAGTCTGATGGGACATATGTCGATCCCCGTGCAGAACGAGTTGTAAGCACGGTAACTCAACGACTCACCCAACTCTCGCAAAATGTTGGCGATTCAGCGGATTCTTCATCCGATCTCTCTGCATCGGACCAAGATCGTTGATATGTGGAGGTAAAACTTAAAATAATTCATTTTTAAATATTATATTTTAATATTTTATTTCGGGCCGCATCTATGGATTAGGAGGATTGCAGCGAGATTTGTTCGATGATTTCGGTGCAGCAATTCCTCCTGGCATGCAGAGCGATCTCGAACAACAACGGCGGATCGAGACACTCGAGCAACGACTTGCGGCGACGAGGCAACAAGTGACTAACCTCGAACAAATCGTTGAGCTTATGCGGGGTGATCGACCACTCCACAATACGCCGCCAAGCTCGGGAGTAGAAACGACGGCACGTAATCTCGGGACTAGCGAAGACGAAGAAACCCGTAGTGCCAATTAATTATTATTGTTGAAAATATTTTATATTTTTGTAATATTCGAATAATTTTTTTTTAATGTTTTAATTTTATTTTGGTTTTATTATATATATATATATAAATAAAATAAATGTTTTATTTATTTTATTTTTAAATATTTATTTTATTTTTTTATTTATTTTTTTGTGTTTTCTAACGGTTATTCCAACGGATCCCCGTTGGAAAGAATTTTGGATTCCAACGGACGGCCGTTTAAATACCGTTGTAATATTTCGACGGCGTTTCCAACGGAATTTCCAACGGATATCCGTGGCAAATACCGTTATAAATCCGTTGGAATATTTCTAACGGATATTCTAACGGTCCCGTCGGAAAGTAGCCACGGATTACGGATTAAAACGCCCACCCCTAGCTGCGATTGTTGGGTGTTTTGGTAACTTGGTCAGACATCAGACATTCGTATCAACGACCAAAGACCCTATCTATTTGCCTAATCATCTCATGAAAGGAAGATTACATTAATTGCCATCTCTTTCTCTCTCCCTTTTTTTTGGGGGACAGAAAGAGATTTGGCTCACATTAAAGATTATTGGCAATACATGTGTAATCGGAGACGTTTTTCATTGTTTTGAACAAAATTAAAGAGAGAGAGGAGGTCTAGGCGTTGTTCCATGGCTCATGGTCCTTGAAGGTGTGAAGCATGAACCCGCATGCCTCCACCGCCTCTCCCACTGTCATGAATATCCATTCCTCCCCCATTTTGTCCACAAATTTTGATTTTGTTAGCTTCTTCATCACCTCTCCTTTTGGATTCGCCAATGCCAACTGCAACATTTTTTTTTCTTTCAAAGCTATAAATATATTTATATACGAATATAGAAGACGTTTCCTTGGATAAGGTACGATGTATGATACCTTGAGCCCTCTTCGGTCGATGATTTTATGAACCTCTTCCATCATGCTTATGCCGCTCGTGTCGATGTTACCAACAGCTGCACCAATTTTGTAAGCTAGAGGTCTAAATCTCTTGGCACAAAATGGGAACTGACAACGGTGTTTTAGATTCTGTGAACATAGAATGAATTATATATAGTTACCGGTCATATCGAGTATAATGTACTGCAAGCTGTTTCCTCCGGTGGTTTTCAGCCTATCCTCCTCCTCATCGATCCAACGTCCGATTCTGAAATCATCATCCTCTGAACCATCAGCGCGGGAAGAGCGTAAATGGGCTTGGAGTTGGTGACGAGCGTTTGGGTTTTGATGGATGGCTATAATAAAGGTTCCCTTTCGCGCAAGTAACTGGAGTTGGCGAAGTAGATGGGAGCATCGATCTGGAGAATGAGAAGCCCAGGGACACTTGTGGAGTAAGGGTACTGTTCCGTGTTCCTATAAATCATCGTGTTTGGAATGTTTCCCAACACGAACGTCCTCGGCCTCGACACGAATAGCAACAGCCTCAACAAAGAGATGGCCACCTTCATCGTTATCATCATATATCCATGAGCTTTAAACCGTATGTACGAGAAAGTTGTATGCGTATATATAGGGAGAGAGGTACGTACAGCGAGGACGAGACCGATCTCGACGCTGCCGAAGACAACGCCGAGGTAGGCGGCCATGCAGACGAGGAAGTCGAACTTGTCGACGTTCCAGAGATGGAAGGCGGCTTCGTAGTCGATGAGGCCGAGCATTGCGGAGATTATGATGGAGGAGAGGACTACCAGAGGAGTGTAGTGGAACAGCGGCGTCAAGAAGAGCAGAGTGAACATTACCGCTATTGCCATCACTATGTTCGACACCGCCGTCTTGCACCCCGCGTTGAAGTTCACAGCCGACCTCGAAAACGGCCCTTTTCATTTACGTTTAATCAGTTTTTGGATTTCAATTCAATTAATATGGACCGGTGGTGGTTTATATATATACCGGTGGTGAGGTAGCAAGAGGTGAGAGAGCCGATGATGTTCATCGTTCCAAAGGCTATCATCTCTTTGTTGCCGTCTATGTTGTAATTCTTGAACATCGCAAAGCTTCTCCCGACCGCTATTCCTTCCTGTTTTTTTTTTACAAAAAATGGGGATGCGTTTATAGATTTTATTGAAGCATAATTTTTTTTTAAAAAAAAGAAGGTGTTTTTTTAGGTAATCGGGTATCATAGATCAAGGTCCAGACTAACTCGGAATCGAAAGTCAGCCATATGATTTGGAATATACATTCTCTCCCCAAACGTGATATTCGAACTCGAGACGGGATATACACTTTGTACCCCATTTAACCGGTTGAATTACCAAGTTTGGATAGAAAAAGGTTATATATATATATATATAGAGAGAGAGAGTTACTGCGAGAGCGATGACTCCGGTGATCATGCCGGTCTTGAAAGCAGTCGACATGTAAGGAGAGGTGAAGACGAGATCGGAGAGGGACGGTGGGTTGAGTCCCTTCTTCAAGTTCCCTATCTGCTCAAATTAATTAAACACACGACTTAATCAATTACTCCTTTTAAGCTCGTTTATGTTATAATAATCAATGGATATATGTGTATGTATAGATACCACTTGGACACCGTGTCTCTCGGCATGGGTGAGGTAAACCAAGAGGCTTCCGAGAATCACAGAGGTCAAAGGCGCCATTGCTGCCACCCAGAAGAACTTTGGTCTCTTCTTGCTCTGTTCCCATCCCATTTATTTATTAATTAAAACAAAAAAACAAAACGTGCCACGTCATCATTTTCTATTTGGTCCGGGCAAAACCTCCGAACCTCGGTTTCATTCATGTGGCCTCCATTGAGAAGGTAGGACAAATGACCACGACGATTCTCTTCAGATTCCCATAGACATTAATTGCATTTAGCATTATTTTAATCAGATGAATGATTAATGATGGGGACTTTTAGGTGAGGGAACGTGGAATGTCGCCGTCGTACTAATACAACAAATAAATTAATAAAATGTAATAAGAAAAGACGTACGAAATACTTGGTGATGAGAAGGAAGAAGAGGAAACAACAGCCCAGCAAGCCACTCTCCCATCTCCACTGCACGCACAAAAGCATTCCATCATCAATTAATTAATTAATGTGTATGTATATATATGGATATGAATAATTAATGATAATGTTAATAATAAAGGGCAATAACCTGGTGAGTTAAATTCGTCATTAATGGAATTTACCCTTTAACAAAAAAAAAAGAATAACCTGGCGAGTCTGGGAGAAGACGGAGCGCATGACGGAGACAACGTCGGTAGCGTCGGTGAAGTGACGGAGACCAAAGATGCCCTTGAGCTGCTGCAGACTCACCACGGTGGCAGCCCCGCCCATGAATCCCACTATCGTTGCGTGCGACAGCATATCCACTATGAACCCTAACCTGCGTTTGTTACTCTCCTACTCTCGTCATTAATTCCCACCAACTCCATTCAATGATACTACCTTCATTCACGCATCATATTCTGACAAAGCGACAGAACAATATAATGCTGCATGGAACCGACCGAGCTATAAATTCCATGCGCGCGTAAACAACTTATGTTGCTGTTCCGGTTAAGGCACGTGGCAATGAGGCATCATCCCGTGGGCACGGTGCATGCACTGTGACTTAACTTATTCTTAGCTACAAAGTTTCGTGCGTTACACTGATCAACATGCATGCGACATTCTTTCTACCGTGTTTTCTGGACCCAAAATTAAGAAACTTTATTTTTTTTTCTTTTTGTAAAAAACGATCTCATGAAATATTATTAAATATATGTAAAAAAAAAAGAGAGAGAAGGTGAAATGACGAATTTTATGGAACCTGAAAAGGCCGAGGGCAGCTTCGAGAAGGCCGGCGAAGAAGGTGGCGGTGAAAGCGAGGTGGAGGTAAAGCTTAGGCTCTTTCTCCGCGTCGACTTCTTTCCCCAACATCGCCGCCGTAAGAAGCGAAGCCACCGCCACCGTCCCCACGGCCAAGTCCCGAGAGCTCCCCATCACAGCGTACACCAGCGGCGGTATGAAGCTCGAGTCTGTTTTATATTTGACGAGTGAATCACCATCGTTGTATTTGATAGACAAAGAGGGACAGAGAGATGGGCTGCTTACAGAGGCCGAGGATGGGGGGAAGGTTGGCCAATTTGGCGTAGCTGATGCCCTGAGGGATGGCGAGGCTGGCGATGGTTACACCGGCGATGAGATCGGATTTCAAGAGCGTGAGATTGTAGAGGGGGGCCCACTCGAGGATGGGGAAGAAGTATTTGAGAGCCAGGACCAGCTTCCTGGTGGGGCTCTGGTCCTTGAACTGTCGGAAGGGGTCGTCCGGGAAAAGGGTCTCCTTCATCGAGTACTCCAGCGACCTTATGAACGGCTGCGGCGGCGGAGCCTCCACCCTGTGCCGGCGCTGCTCCTGCTCGGATCCCATCTCCCTCGTCAGATTGCTTCTGTACTAGTTTCCTATATGCGGATGTGTGAGAGTGTGACCTCGAGGCCCTCCCTCTTTTATAGACGCTCTCTTCTACAGCACCGGACGCCTTTCTGCTCTTCTCTTCATCATTGCAATACGAGTTTTTTTTTTAAAATTAAAAAACGCCTTTTACATGGTTGGTTTCTGCGTAACTTTTTACTGTCTATAAATTTGGACAAACTATTTAGCACGAACACTGTGAATGAATTATTCAGGCAATAAAAAAATTAACAAATAAAACCGTACACTCTTAATTTGATTTAATTAATACTCCTGATATTAAATATTTTAAATTGATATTCTCTCCATTTGTAAATAATTATTGTTTTAAAATTTTCACACTTATAAAAACTATAAAAAAGTTATATATACTTATTAATTATCTTCTCATTGATATTCTATTAAAGTTGAGTGATTAAAATTAAGGGTAAAATTGTAAATTTGTTTAAAAAATCATCTTAAAAATTAAATAATAAAATATATTATTTAAAACGTCATCTATTCAAAAATTAAGAAAGTATTTCAAATGTTAAAATGTTCAAAAATGATACTCTAACTTACAAAATCGATGTCAATTTCCAACATCAATAATATTGATTAGAGGACAATTTTCGATTTGAATTGAATTTATTAATTGTTCTCGATTAATTTGGAATATTTTAAGTTATTAAATAGATAAAAAAAAATTAAGCATTTATTAGTGTTGTTTGAATATTCTTGGCTTCGAGTCAGGCATATAAACACGAGCAGCTGGCTTGTATCGATGTGTGGTTATCACTAGAATATGTGAAACGTGAAGTCTGTGTATTTTATCTGCTTATTTGTTTTCCGATGCAGCAAAAAATAAAATAAAATAAAATTAGTATATGAATGATGTAGATTAAATTTGCCTAATTGTATAATAATCGCACATAAAAATTAGAGAACAAGTGGATAAAGGCGAGAGGAAGAGGGGCCTGTGCGTCTGCGGCGTGGACTACATGTCATGTCTCGATGGAGAGGAAGCGAAAGCCATGAAGCTTACGTTTCATATCATCCCTCTCTCTAGATTTCCGGTTCTACCCCTTGATGCTGATGTCATCACCACGTGGCATCTCCATTATTGAGTTGCTTTATTAAGAATCTTAGTACTGACACGTGTCAATCAGCTGAGACGGTTGGTTCCTGGTAAGACGGGGTTACCTTTTTTGGCACCCTGTCTTCTTACATCATCAGCCATCGCGAATTTTCTTTTTCTTTTTCTTAATAAAAAATTAAAATGCAATATTTATCTTCTTAAAAAAAAAAAAATTAGTTCAGAATTGTTGCGTTGGGATATTTTCCTTGAGCTTCGGGCTTGCCTAACGTTAGGACCGACGTTTTGGCAAACTGCTTGGTCGGCATTTAGGAATTTTTTTACTATACTTTTGTCATTATCGCCGCATTAGTTTGGGTCATACACGTATGCTAGCTTTTCTGATTGCGAAAAGAATATTTAATTAGGGCGTTTTTTTGCTAAAACTTAATTAATTAGGGTGTTTTCAATATGATCACGTGACAAATGCTTACAAGTTTTTTTTTTTAGGTAAAATTTAATCTAATGTAGGGTTCGAACTGACGTGAAATAATACTTTGTGCTTTCACCTTACTGTTTTGCCATCCACATTTGAGCCATTTTTTCTTTTGTTAAAATGCTTATAAGTTTCATTTACACCTAAAGGATATATATGTTTTGTAACTAATTAATATGGCATATATCAGATATCTTTTTATTTTTCGGAAGTCAACAGGATAGATTCCATTCTTTTCTAAAGTTAATAACTAAATTATATATTAAGGCAAACCATTCATTATCCTATATTATACATATTTTCCCGAAGTGACTGCATTGCAAAAGAATAAAAAAAAGTAACTAATGTTTTGTGTTTTGAATAAAGAAAGGTTTTAAGGACATTTAGGGTATGGCGACAAAGAACATCACTTTTACAGTATGTAATGTAATATACACGTGACTAGATAGGAGTAATCAAACAGTAACGGTCGTTGAGTCATTTTAACGGCCGGCTTTTGACGGTCAAAACCGCGGAGGTTGTCGTAAAACGGATGGTATCTCCTCGCCAAACATATTTGACACGTGTCGCGATCATATGCGAACTTGCCCCCTCTCACAAAAATTCTCATTATGATTTCGGAAAACGATGGATCACGATCGATGTTAGCCTTTTATCCTCCACTTGCATCGGTTTCTGTTTCCACAGAGAAAATTGAAACATAACGCAAATCGCTTCTCTTTATATGATAACCATTTATATATATATATATATATA
>NW_010966822.1:1152945-1162328 GCF_000463585.1 Tarenaya hassleriana | reverse complement strand
AAAAAATATATCATAACCGAACCGAACCGATCTAAAACCGAACCGAATAAACCGGAAAATATAACCGTTTGGTTATAAATTTATTATGCAAAAACCGAGCCGAACCGAACCGAAACCGAACTGAACCGAACCGATTAAATCAATATAACCGTTTGGGTATGATTTTTTTATAACCGAAATAACCGAACCCGAAATAACCGAACCGAAAACCGAACCGAAACCCGAAATGGCCACCCCTACAAAATTGGTAGTTTTACATCAAACAGAATAATTAAACAGTACTGTAACAATCAATCAATCTTTGGGGAAATCATGGGACGATCCCTTGATAACGACGAAAGGAAAATACAAAAAATCCAACAAGTTATCATTTCACGCGGAGACAAGTTGCCAAATGACAAGATTTTTGCTGTTTCCCTTTCAACGGCTGTCACGACATTTATGCTAATCCAAAATCTGTCCTCTTAATTAATGAAGCTTTTCAGAAATCACACGATTAATTATGCTGTGCTGTGAATATTCTTGCTGTTCCCACGTCATATAAAATCATTCATTGGCTATTTCATACCCTGAAATAATCATTTGTATTTCGACAAAACTCGAACCGTATTTGTTTCATTCGGACCAAATCATAAACCTGTTCAGACAACCATGGCAGGTACTGATCTGTCTTAGATTCGTTGACAAAATATTCGACCAAATTAACAGTGTAAGATCGTAAATTTGTCTACACGGCTAAAAAGGCGCATTTCATGAAATGGGCAAACATATAAAAGCCCATAATTCCGTACGGCACTGGTTGACTTATTTTAGGCATTTTTAATTTCTCGTGAACTGACTGAACATATATATGAGTGTGTGTTTGAGATTTGTATGAATTCGTTGACTTCAGTTGAATTATTGAAGTTTCTAGAATATGTTTAAGCGACGTCCGTTGGGGGAGACATCATCAATGGGTTCTCCATTTTACATCTCAATTATTTGGGCTTTGCCCTCAGCAAGCTACAGTCTCTCTCACATACAACTGCATGATGAATGCACATATACATATATATATATATATATATATATATATCTGTGCGTGTATATATATGTATATAAAAGGTATGCCTCTGGCCATTTACAATTGCAAGGCCTCATACATTGTTTTCAAGATGATGGTCCAAGCCAAAGGTGGTCATGTGAGTCGCATATTGCGTGAACACATCATGTGGCCCTTTGTACCTACCGTTGATAGATATGGGTACATGCATAAAGACCATTTTGGACAAAAACTTTTGATTCCAAAGTTAAATGTTAAAATGAAACTATATTAATAATTGTGTTTAATAACGGTCAGTCAAAATAATGTTAAAACGCTATTATCATTTGTTGAAACAACATTGATGTATTCATAATATATATATCACTGTTATTATCTTATATTACTATGTATGATAAAAAAAAATCAATTACTACTATGAACAAGATGAAATTTAGTGACTTTTATTTTGTTACAATTGGGGGATCTTATTCAATCACTTGCCGCTTAAAAGGGTTAAAGAAAGTTATCAACTGCAGCCATTACTCGTTAAAATTGAAAATATGGTGTTATAACCAAAGCTAAAAATCTCTGTTATGAGTTGCGGAGTAATCTACAAATAGAAAATCACCAGTAATAATAGTGTTGATAAAATATCAGACGTGACAAAAGTCCCACAAGTTGCCAAAGCTGACAAGTCCCCGTCACAACCCCATTCCCACCTCCAAAGAGGAGATTCCTCTCCATGTATCTTTACACAAACCCATCGATATCCTAAATTGGAAATCGAACAAACCAGAACCTGACTTTGTCTGAATCCACGAGTAACCAATAGGGGGAAAGGGAAGAGGGGAGGGGTTAACGAGAGAAGACGAGGCTACCCCTTAGGCTGAGGCTGAATCAGATACCCGACCCACATCTATCCCTAATCTCATCACCATTAAAATGATTAATTAATGGATCTCAGATATATACACAGTAGATATACACATTATTTTCTGAAAAATTTCAAAGCATATGTGAGGGACAGAAGAAGACGTGCGATCGGAAGTGAATAAGAAGATTCAGACAGGGAAGAAGAGCAGAGGAAGGTTGAGAACTGGAGGAAGGAAGCAGAAGATGCGGTTGTTTGTCCGTTGGTTTATACTCGTTGAATGTCATATTCAAACGAAGCTTAATCGCATATAAATAGCTAAACTTTTACAAAAGTTTTAAATAAATATTTAAATTATAAAATTCTTAAATAAATACCTGAATTTTTCAAAACTTTTATATAAATATCCAGACTTTTAAAAATTTACCAAATAAAACTAAAATTCATTAATGTCTTTTAATTTATAACGGAATCCAACGAAAATTAATGACTCAGTCATTTAACGTCGTCAACGAATGTTGTTTTATTTGACAAATTTGTAAAAATTTTGGTATTTATATAAGAGTTTTGAAAAGTTTAGATATTTATACGAGAGTTTTATAGTTCAAGTATTTATTTGAAAATTTTATAAGAATTCATGTATTTATATACAATTATCCCTTCAAACATCAACCAGCATTTTATATGACGATGCCTGTGTTACGGGGCCCTCCCAAAGTCTGATCACACTTGTGGAACACCCAAATGCAAATAGACATTGAAGAAGTGATATACACATGTCTGCTCTGCAGTTAGAGAATATTATTATGTTAATGTAGATCATGGAGCTTTATATCATTAACAAATTCCACCTATCCCCCTCATCAAAGAAGGGGGAAAAAAGAGCAACACGTTTTCTTTTGTAAAATGTACAAAGCGAAATATGTAAAAACAGCAGAAAGAGTCACACCTGTTTCTTATAATATGCAAATGCAATGCAATCAATCCTGAGGCTGGAAATATGGGTGTTGCAGCGCATCATCCACGCTCAGCCTGTCCTCCTGCGCATCAACTGTTTTATGTTTTCAACTTTTCAACCAAGATGGATGTAGTAACCAAATGGTGATTTATAGAATCTTAGTATGGAAAAAAGCCGAGCAAGACAGAACTTACTGGGTCCCACAGTAATAAATGCCTTACAAATCTTAGAGCCCAAACATTCGGAAACCTGCACAAATTCCTCTCAGCAGTGGATAATGATTGACGAGGCATTGATCTTTACTACGCCATCAAAGAGCAACTACAAACTAACCCGATCTTAAGAGGATCTCTACTCTTTATCTGCCGAGAGAAAAATTCTTCAGAGCATTTCCACGAAGCAAGTGAAATTCCACCCTACACCCGAAAATATGGCTTTTTGGCATAAAGACAGAAACCATCCGTGCTGTCTAAACAATGAATTCAAATACATTGTCCAACATGTTATTTAGCCTTATTCTATTATCACTGTTTTCCTTTTTTTTCAGAGGGTGTTCAGCAGTACTAGAGGCGTATGGTTTCCCAGGTTCTGACTTCCACTAATAAAGCAGGAACTGAACTCATAAGTGTTTCCAGGTGGGACGTGCAGGTATGTGGTTAGTGTAGATTCATTGAACTTAGACTAGAATTAGTTTGTGGTTGTTTTGCTATTGGTGTTGGTTAGTTAGTTAATATCTAGTTTCAGCAATCAATAGTTATAAATAGAGGTTAGAGGGATTAGAGGGGTTTTATGATTGTGTTTCGGTAAGGGTTTGTAAGGGAGAGAGTTGGGATCCTCTCTATGATCAAGATCATCCAGGGTTTGTGTTTGCGGTTTGAGAGATCAATAAAGGTGTCAAGTTTTCCGCTGGAAATCAGAGTTTCGGGTTTGGAAACCTAACATGAACCTCCAGATACCATTGCATTATAACCACTAAACGATAATGAAGTTGACTTTTCTGAGACAGATCCACTGCTAATGGCAATCACCATCAATATCAACATTGCTTTAATCCCACGTCTATCTGGGATCGGCCGCATGAATTCTTAATTTCTACTCATTTCCCTTTTGAGTTAATTCTTGCAAAATTTGTAAAAATTCCAAGTCATCCCTAATGATTCGTTTCCAAGTAAGCCTAGGTCTGCCCTTTCCTTTTCTCTTCACCCCCTTCTTATGTTCTCCACTTTTCTAACCGGAGCCTACGTTGTCCAAACATCTTATTCTCGTAACTTCTCTTCTATACCTATTATTCATATTTTCTCTCTAATAATCTCATTTCTAATTCTATCTATCCTTATTTGTCCGCACATCCATCGTAACTGCTAATGGCAATATAGCATATAAATTCCCATTTACCTGCTTTGAACTGGTCCCACCTCGTTTTAGAATGGATCCCAGCATCAAGATACATAGCTCCATTAGTGATCGCAGTCTGTCACCAAAATTGACATTCCACAAATCAGGGCTTGACCAACTTCTTGTGAGAAAGTCGGTCTCAAGTAAAATAATTTACGTGCAAACACAGTTGCTTCTAAAAATCAGACTTACTTGTATGCAAGCTCTTTCAAGTCATCACTCCAGCCCTCGATATGTTGATCTAAGAGGGCACGTGTTACAGATCTTATCTGAAAAACATTTGGCAAACCCAGGATCATCTCTAACATCACAACACCAACACGCCACATGTCATATCTGCCGGAGAAAAAAATGCTTATCATATGTATGTACACATAGAGCGGGCTGATTGATGTTCCTGGTTAAATTAAATTGGAGAAGTGATGCGTACTTCAATGTCATACTGGTCGGTCCTCGGTATCAACTAGTGTTCAGAATAGCTTCAAGAGGAGTATACTCGTGAGTTTGTTCAGCTCTGTATTGGGCAATCCAAATCATTGTGATTATTACATACAACAAAAGATGGGATTGCCAGAAAATAAAGTAAACATCAAATGCAAATACCTAGAAGGTCCCATGGAGCCATATAAATTCTTCATCGTGAATTCATCCAGGGAACTGCCAAAGTCAATGATGCGCCTAGACAGTGATAGCAAGAACAGTATTTATCAGGTAAAGCGCACAAAATCACACTGCCGCCAATTGATGGCATGATAGAAGGAATTTGGAAAGAGTATTACGTATCCACACTTTTTTATATACAATATACAAAAATTCAATCTATGGAATTTGATAAACTGAATGGTAATCATGATACACTTTGGTTTTGAAGTTCTGATCTCCATTTGCTACTTCTTTTAGGCATCTGCCTGTTTTCTGGTCTTCAAAGCAAATTACTATGTTTTCTAAAGAACATGCAACACAATCATTGTCAGTAAAATCCCCATGAGAATAACCATACGCAACAGACGGTGATTATTATATAAACTATGATGAGATCACAAAACTCTTACCAGGTTTGATATCCCTGTGAGTAATATTTCGATCATGGCAGGATTTGAGAGCCAACAACTGAAAAAACAAAGAGGCAGCCTATAAGAAAAATTGAAATGAAAAAGTATAGGTGTCTTACTATGAAACTTTTGGAAGGATGGCCAAAATTTATAACAATCTAACATTTTCGTATTCAATGTACCAACTGCCATATGATATTTCGCATTTCCTCTTTTCCTGAATCTGTTGTCTTCAACCATATCCACCACTTAGATGGGCGAAGCATCTGGATGTGTTTTGCTTCTTCAACCTTCTCACTAGAAGTTTCTGCTGAGTCCACAGTGTACATCAATTTCTCCATAAACTGGCATGGAAAGGCCACGCCCCATGAACATTGAATACACGGCCAGAGATTCCTTGACACTGATGATCTCTGGAAACGAAGCGAGGACATTACCTTTCAAAATTAAGCACATGTTGATGCGCGATTCTGTCCCAATTGATGGCGTGCAAAGACAGATCGTATTCTCCTCTATCAGGTAATCTTCCGGTCAACTTCTTAGAAACAAGAGAACACGTCCGCGTCCAAGAGAAAGCAGGTAAACTAAGGTCTCCGAAAGTTAAAATAGTTTCCCAACGATTCTAACTAAGCCTGTCGATACAGCAACAGCCAGATGAAGATACCTACCTAGCTCGTGAAAGGGAAAAATTCAGATTCCCTGGAGAGGATTTCAATTATCGACTGAGCATGCCGATAAGAAATCAGACAAGAGAAATAAAGCATACCGGGGAAGGGAATTCGAAGATCGAGAGCGCAGAGTAAGCGATCCTCCTGGTACTTCCTCCGGCCCTTCATAACCGCCGTCTCGCAAAGCCCGTTTCCGGGAGAGCGCGCGCGATCCTGGAGATTCCAGAGAGGGCATTTTGGGGATCGAAAAACCGCCAGAGGTCCCCCCTCCTTGTAAACAGTCAAACACGTCCGAGATTCTCCTCTACACTTAATCGCCCAGTAGAGGATGATGAGCATTGAACACAAAATATACTATGAACCCTAGATTTCTCGGACTCCGCACCCAACATCTTCCATCGATGCACCCAATTCTCCTCGCCTCTCTTTTGGGTTTTTTACTCAAATGAACCAATCGGCGTACACCACACAAAAAAAAAATAACATATTAATTTTTTTTTGAAAAAACAAAATTACAATATACGCGTTCGAAAACAACTTCCTTATTACTACTTCATAATTAATTCTAAATATAATTACAATTGATTCTAAAAAATGTGATAAAAAAATTATCTGTCTTATTTTAGTAGTATATCAGTTATATATTAGTCGTAATAAGGTAACAAAAAATAAAAAGAAAAGGGTATTTCGAATTTTTTTAACCGAAAAGTGGGTTAAAATTGAAAAAAAAAAATTTGTTTTTTTTCGGTGGTGTACGCTGAAATAGGTGCGCACCCAAATGGTCATTTGAGTAAAATTCCCCTCTTTTACCACAAAAAAAAAACTCCTCGCCTCTGTAATTCGTCCTTCTATAATTCGACGTCGGGAAAATTGGGCCCCAGCTTTAGACATCAATGGACCAATAACTCTCGAACACAAATCGGGCCAGGCCGAATTTTAGTGGGCCGAGTACTAATTTTAATTGAATATAAAGTAATATTCGTCTAGAATTAATACTCTTATAAAAAAATCTGACCAAGTCCATGGCTGAGAATTATACGTTTTGACATCCATGTGTTGAAATATTGATACAAAAATATTTAAACCCATCAATTTGAAGAGTTGATCCACGACAGTTATTGATACATGCGTCCTTCGAATTTTTGAATTATTGTTACTGTGTTTTTTTATAGTTAAGAGGTTCACTGAACCGAATCTTTTTAAAATCAAAGTCAATTTTTAATCACGTAATTAATTACGTTTCTTTTTTTTTTTCATTAGTGGAATCCAAGCAGGATTTTGAAGTCTCTCTGGACTACCAATTAGTGGTTAATTATTGTTGTTTTGTTGTAGATGAAATCATAAAGTCCCACAAATGAACTTGGAGAAAAGGGTCCCACGTCGGTTAAGTTGGTTTGTTAATGTACACGCGAACGCATGTTTGTACGTTCCGAGATGCACACGCGACATGTTCTTCGGAATATTATTCCAAATGTTCAATTTAAAATAGCTTTTAATTATAGCCGAATCCACTGACGAATAATACGCAATAGAAGCAAACGTGCAATTGTTGCTTGTCACAATTCATCAAACGAAACCACGTAATGAGCATGCATACATACTCCATCAAAATATTATTGCCACATAGTATTACTAAAGAATCATAGGCATACATATATGTATAGAATCAGGGGCAGTTTCGGAGGTGGCAGTGGCAATGGCCGGAGTTGGGAAGGCAGACTCCATAATCAGCGCCTTCGCCCTTGCAGAGGTCATCGCACACTTTCTTCCCCAAATTGTTGTACCAACAATTCCAGTTCGGCAGGTTCTTGCTTTCCCATTCACACCTCTTCCTCTCCTCCCCCTTTGTCGTCCCTTTTGGATTTGTTTATTAATTGTTGTTTATGGGTATTAATTAATCTCGTTTAGAACCAAAAACAAATTTGACATGCAAGAACAAAAGGCAATAGATGTGATCACCCGTGGAAGCCAGCAAGAGGAAGATGACGACCACCGCAGAGAAGCAGATGCTCTTAGCCATTGATTTTGCTTCTATCTCTTTTCCTTCTTCCCAATCTCATGAAACACGCACTGCACTTGCCCATTTATATAAGCTCATATTCGTTGACATTTGCCCCTTCTGTGTTATCCCAATAGAGAGAGAGAGAGAGAGAAGATTATCTAATGTTCGACTCGTTCGTCGACGTGCGGAACACACAACCCCTTAGTTTAATTTAATCTTTTTTTGTTATTACTATTGTTATTATGTGTTACAAATTCAAACCGCTTGCCAAGTCGTTCGAATTTGCACTCGTAAGGTAGTATTTCCATCGTTTTCCTCAGGCTGTCACTTTGAGAAAGTCGATTTTATGACGATAACCATTGTGGAAAATTCTGATTCTATCCTCTTTGATAACGTGTTTGACTGGATCGTTGTTCTTAGCATGTTGCGCGTGGTACAACCCATGTTCTGTATAGACATATGTATGCATACACTGACATTTATTCATGTATAAAACGTACGTATGCTCCATCTTTTGTGTTGGTTATCAATATTATACATTGGGGTTGATGATCCAAGACACGTGGAAAGCATTCCCCCAGGGAGTTGTTCTATATATTGATGGATTCCACAAGAGTTGGAGCTTTAAACACGACTTAGTTACCACCGCATATAAATTGCAAGGGAGATACTCTTTTTTTTTTGTTGTTGTTGTTGTTGCATATAGTGATAGTTCACTTGGAGGCAGCCTGAGGGATCAGATGGGCTGGCCACGAGGGACGATCTTATCCTTGATCCACATATAGAAGGAGACCAGCATGAACCATGCAGCCGCTAGGGTTCCCAATATGAACCTTCCCAGAAATGGCAGCGGTTTTTTCACGGGCTTGGACACATCCTCCTCCTTTGGACCCATCTGCATATCAACACAGGAAACCGTTTGTGGCCAAGTCTATGTTAGGATGGATTGGCCGATGAATAGAAAGGAATATACCTGGAGAGGGGAGTCGCCAGAGGCAGGCTTGAGGCCGGTGACAGAACATCCGATGATCAGTCCATGCCGGCGAACGCCACGGTACCACTGGGGGCCAATCCTCTTCAGCTTCACGTCCTCGAACCCTGCTTTCTCGAACCACTCTATGTACTCTTCCTCCTTTGGGAACAGCATCCACACGTCTGCAAAGAAGCGTGAGAGCCAGAACGTGGGGTGCACTGGTCCAATTATACACGCTTTCCCCCCCTGCTTTAATACCCTGTATGCCTCCCTGATTCCCCTCTGCGGATCTGGCCAATACTCAATACTATCCACCCCAGGACACCAGCATCAGTATCATGAGAGTGTGTATATATATATATATCTATCTTGAAAAAGAGCAAGAGAGGAAACCACACCTTCCGGCAGAAGTGTATCTGTCGGCGTAATCAGTAGGGAAA
>NW_010966822.1:1124125-1152763 GCF_000463585.1 Tarenaya hassleriana | reverse complement strand
TAGGGAAAGGGAGATCTTCGGCATCCCCCTGGATGATATTGCAGTCCTTGAGGGGCTCCTTCTGCTTGGCCTTGGCTAGCTGATGCGGTGACTGGTCGAGTATGGTGACGTTCTTAGCATCCACAGTCTTCACGATCCCCAGAGTGGCGAACCCGGTCCCGCCGCCGACGTCGACGACCAGCAAGCTGGGGTTGTTGAGATCCGCCGGCTCGAGAGCCTCGTCCCTCATTTCCTCCGTCCAGTGAGCCGGGTTTGCGAAGCGGTCGTATATGATTGACAAATACCTGTAGAACCAGTACGCCTCCTTCTTGTGCTGTATGAACCTAGGCTGCCCCGATGGCCTCGACGCCGAGGCTCCCGCTCTGGTGGTTCGGACCAGAGCGGGCTGAGGGGTGTGTCTGCCGTGCAAATTCGAAGAAGTTAAGGCCATCGAAGAAGCCATGAAAAGGGTGAGAGGAATTGGAAAAATCCGAGACCCAAGGCAATTAACTACTAAATGGGGATATGCATGCATGAAATGACATTGGGGATTTGAACACAAGTTTTGGCGACAGAACATTCAATTTCTTGGACAGAGTGCTGTAAGGAAATAATTGATGAGAGAGGGAGAGGATGGGGGAGGCCCATTAAGAAAGGATGGGCCGGTAAAGCCCATTATTTGCTACAAAAACCGAAGCTATACGCAAGTTTAAATGTTTAATCATTTTGATTTTCTCAATTAACTTATTAAAACTATGATTGGACCTCAATTAATCTTTCTAACTAATATTCCATGTTATTGAATCAACTTTTGACCTGTTCCATACAGTATTTATCAAGTAGGTGGGCGCACTCTGGCCTTGGAGGCAGATTGCTAAACAAATATTTTTCTTTTCTTTATGTCTAAACAAAGGCAAATACAATGGTCCTGAAGACATTTAAATATATATTTTTTTGGTCTCCAGTACCACTTTTTCGGCTATAAAAATATATGAATAACTAATTCCAATTC
Organism: Tarenaya hassleriana; assembly: GCF_000463585.1. Classification (NCBI taxonomy): domain Eukaryota; kingdom Viridiplantae; phylum Streptophyta; class Magnoliopsida; order Brassicales; family Cleomaceae; genus Tarenaya; species Tarenaya hassleriana. Next base: position 1,151,772 of record NW_010966822.1, on the reverse strand, counting down.
GCACGAAGACTGTGTGGATAGCTGTAAAAGGATGGTTTTTTGGTAGGGGGTCGGTCCATTTTAATTAAAAGGGCTAACAAAATAAAAACAACATATGAACGTTAGCGAAAATGGTAACTAAAGAAATGCAGCCGATGCCGATGGCCCACATCAATCGTTCATTCAGGCTCCTTTCCTGCGACTCATGGAAAATTTGTGAATGAAATCGCAAACAAAGGTAGCGATGATGCCACCTGTCAAATGTAGCCGTTGCGCCTTCCCTCTCTCCCATTTAAATACCCTTTCCATATGCAAACGAAAATCATTTTTTTTTAATTTTCCCTGTACAAGAACTCCGTGCGTTTCTCTCTCTCTCTCTCTCCCCCCCAAGATCTCTCTGCAAGATAACCGAAAAAGGAATATAGAAGAGGAATGCTGAGATCAATCCAAGAACCAATCTTGACGTCGTCATCATCAACGACAAGCGCAAGAAGCAACAGCAGCATCGGCAGCGTCAATGAGACGGACGAGACCAGCAGCAGCCCAGCGTCTTCCAAGCGCTTTGATCAGGACGGTGTAAGGCCGTCTTCAGGCGCGTACAAGCCACTCGCTATCTTGTCCGGTCACATGGGCTCCGTCTCCTGCGTGGCCCTCTGCGGCGAGTTTCTCTTGAGTGCCTCTCAAGGAAAAGACATCATCGTCTGGCAACAGCCCGATCTCAGGGTATTTGCGAAATTTGGACAGGGCGAGGGATCCGTGAAGGCCCTCGTCACCGTCGGGAACAAGGTCTTCACGGGCCATCAGGACAGCAGAATCAGGGTCTGGAAAGTCTCCCGGAGCTCCGAGAACGCGTTTAGGCTGGTCCACACCCTTCCCACCACCAAGGATTACTTGGGGAGGTTCATGAAACAGAGCAATTACGTTCAGACGAGACGACACCACAAGCGTCTCTGGATCGAGCACTCAGACAGCATTTCGTGCCTGGCAGTCCACGACGGGTTCATATACTCGGGGTCATGGGACAAGACCCTGAAAGTGTGGAGAACATCGGATCTCAAGTGTGTGGAGTCGATTAAGGCCCACGACGACGCCATCAACGGACTGGTGGCAGGGGGCGGGAGAGTGTACTCGGCGTCAGCAGACGGGAAGATCAAGATCTGGGGGAAAGGGAAGAAGGGGCATGAACTGAAAGCGACACTGGAGGGTCATGCGGATGTTTCAGTGAACTCGGTGGTGGTGTCGGAAGGAGGGAGGTGGGTCTACGGAGGGGGGTCGGATGGGTTTGTGATGGGATGGGAGAGGAGAGAGGAAGAGGGAGAGGATCGCTGGAGATTAGGGACAGAGATGAGAGCGCATAAGATGGCAGTGCTGTGCATGTGCGTGCAAGGGGAGTTCCTGTGCACTGGATCTGCTGATAAGACCATCGCGGTCTGGAGGAGACAAGGGAGTGGCTGTTTGAGTAAGGTGAGGGCCATAGAAGGGCATGAAGGTCCCGTCAAGTGCTTGCAGGCTTCTCCTAACACTGTGGGCGATGGCTTCATGCTTTACAGCGGAGGCCTCGACAAGAGTCTTAGGGTTTGGTGGGTCCCAAAACACACATCTGACGATTTTCATCGCTGAAGAAGATGAACCTCCTTACAGTCTACACGATATACGTCGCACATTCTTTTTGTCTGATACATCTTACGGGGTATTGTTTACACGTCTCTTTATAAAGTTTTTTTTTTTTGGCTTTGTGGTTTCTAATTCTATGGTCAGTTTTACAATGTTTTTTTTTCGGGTTTATGGTTTTAATTGTAAAGCGAAGAAATAAATAAATGATGCTTCTGGTTTTTTTTCCTATGTTACAAGAAGAATCTTTTAGACTTTGGATGTCGTTTGATTTGGGATCACACTAAGGGTTATGGGATTCAAAACTCCATAATTCATGTTGATTTTCGGTGGCTGGATTATGAGATACATAACTGATTAGGAAATGCTTGACATGGGAAAGAAATATACGGCGGTCCAGGGGCGGATCCACATGTATTGGTGTGGGGTCCCATGCCCCCATATATTTTGCCAAAAAAAATTTATTTATTTGTAATAGTTATAAAATTTTGATAAAAAATATCAAATGCCCCCATTTAATTTTTTGTTTTGCCCCCTCTCCTCTCATTCTTTTTTTATTATTTTAATTTTTTTTCTTTCTAAATATTAGATATTGTTAAGCTTTTTTCTTAAACTTAATTTCCATATTTTTTTTGTTTTTCTCTCTCAATTTTCTAAAAAAATTTCAAATTTAATATTAAACACAATACAAAAAATAAATTAAATTAAATTAAAAATACGTCAAAGTTACAATTTATTTTATCGGAAATTACATATTTTAAAAAATTATAAATAAAATTATTATAGATAAATTTTAAAAAATAAAAAATCATAGAATTTAGTAGTAAAATATAAATATTATTTTGACAGTATATTTTATTAATTTTTGATCTATTGTTTATTTAATATTTTAGAGTAAACGTTTTGGTACGATTTTATAATCGAACCGTACAAAACTGAACAATACGATATTTTATTTAATTCGAACGGTATTATTTTTAGAAAACCAAATTTATTGATATGAATCGAATTTTTAAAAAACCTGATAAATAATTTTTTTAATAAAACATCACATACATTTTTTTAATAAAAACCGAAACCAAACCGAACTGAATATGATATTGTAACCGATTGATACATATTTTTCTAAAATCGAAAGATTCGAACCGATCTATTTCTAAACCGAATATCGAAACGGTCGTCTATTGCCCCCACTAACATTTTTTTCTGGATCCGCTACTGCGGCGGTCAATGATTTATTCGAAGGAATCTTTGTTTGGTTTGTGTTAAATTATTCCATCCATCTCTATCCTGAATGAATATTGGGTTGACAAGAAAATGATTTATCATATATAGTATAACTACTTTTGTGTCAACCAACCAACTGTGAATTAGATGACATGCAATAACATTAACAGATACACCACCAAACCTTTTTTAACCTTTGCTTTGTATTAAAACTGTAGCAATGGTAGTGGGGTACTTGTTCTGTACGTTACCAAGTATTTACGCCACCGCCCTACGGATATTCGTCCGATTCTCAAGTTGAACATACGGAATTTGGTGATTAGATGAGAATGGACGCACGTGTCCAAAACATTCGCAAACGATTTTGTGACATAATGACAAGTCTAGTTGAAAAGAGAAGAAAAGCTGTATTCTTAGGGCCAAGTGTTCTCTGTAAATTCCACTGGAGAGAAGGTGAGGTGAGGCCAAGAAGAAGAAACCCCTCTTTCTTGCACGCTCCAAAGAAGAAAAAAACCCACAGACAAATTCTCGTTAAAACATGTAAGACCAATTCCCATACCACTAGAACTTTCATCTCTTCATTGTGAACCAATAAAAAAAAATGGATCACACGTTACTCACTCCGCTGTCTGTATCTGTCGGAAGGAAAATCCAGTGCCTAGAAATGCTTCTGAAAGAAAACGAAGGCATCCGATCATTTTTTTTACTGTTTCTGGACATTAGAGGGTCCACCAATCATTGAAGTTTGGAGCCTTGTCCGGAAGATCGATTCCACTTCCACCCGAAGGCTCTCCACATCTGCGGCATAGTCTCTCTTGTATTCATCTGCCATTGACTCCTGCAGTTGCACCTTCATCCTCTCCAACGCTCCTTCCAATCCACAAATGTCTCCCAAAACCCGAGGCTCTGCACTCTTAAGCTGTACGAGACTCTTGATTGCCTCAAGCGCCTGCAACACATCACGTACAACAGCAAGTTAAATCATAATCAAATGACTCAAGTAGCCTTGTAAAAAGCTCTTCACCTTCTCCTGGAGATCAAGATCAGCAGATGCAATCAAATCAACCACAGACTTTACGAACAAACCATCGCTTAGGAAAGGAAGCTCTGATCTTTCCGTGTTTTCTAGCTGACACTGGGCCAGATCACCCACTAAGAATACGGCTTTTCTTCTCAGTCTAATATCCATGCTTGAGTTGTTCATTACATCCTGCATAGTGGAGAAAATGGGTTGATTTTCAATCGATGGGAGCAATGCAGAAAATCCAAAGCCCGTGTGCTCACCTGAAGCATAATATGTCCATTTTCTGCATAGAACATGTGCTGACCAGCTATGTTGTTCCTGATCACGGTTGAAACAGCATACAGTGCTTTCACAGCTTCCTCAACAAAGCTTGAATTCATCATCTTTAACAGTGTCGGTAATGCCCCGAGTTGAAGGACCTGAAATCAGAATTGTGCGTGGATTTTACTTCGGATTGCCTTCATACAAACAACACAATTCTGCAGGCCCGAATCAGAAAAATGAAGACAGACCTGGTGCTGCACAAAGGGGTTGTTTTGGCTGGCTTTTCCAAGCACCCATGCCGATAGTCTCCTGACATCAGGGTCAGAATGATTGAGCTCTTCCACAACAACGCTAAGCCCTCCTAATTTGCTCAGGTCTGCACGGAGAATTCCGACCAATGATCAGAAGAAAAGTAAACAACTGCGTCCGAATTTTGGAAGACGAACGAATCTTGGCCAAAAGAAGAACAGATACATAGCTTAGCTCAAGAAGAATTACCATTTGCATTGTCGATAGGCTCAACGAGGATTAAAAGTTCCTCCAGAGCACGGTGACGATCCTCCAGAGACAAGGACGAATTTCTCAAGTCAGCTATGGCTATCTGCATCAACCCTGCGTCTGACGGCGTCTTCAACTTCTCTAACAGCTCCTGCGCAAGAATGCTCCCAGTCACATCAAACGACAGACGACGGAACTACCGCAAATTACATACCTTTAACTCCAATTGCCGCCTCTGCAACTCATCCGGCGACAAGCGCTTTACATCTTGAGCTGATTCTTTAAGTTCCGCTGGATCCGAGTGGCCTGTCGGGACAAATTGCAATTAAGATCTAGGGTTTGCGAGTGAGAAAATATTACGACGGAACCAAGGAAGCAAACCTATGGCCCACTGTAACATTCCATCTAGGGAAGAAAATCCGCCGTCAATTTGATCCTGGTCACCGATTACAACGCCGGAATCCTGGACGAGTTCAGCCTCGTATGTCGCAGTGTTGTTAACGGGTTCGCCGGTGGAACACGCCGCCATGGAAAGCAGCAGGCAGAGTAACAGGCATCGCGCCCTGCACATATTTTAAAGCGGCGACGGAAGCCTGAATCAGTCACCACCACGACAACGAGAAGCTCACGAATTTTGGAGTCCGACGCTTCTGGTCTCAGCTTTTAAACGAAGAAGGTGACACCATTCAGTGTCCTTACAACGTGTCCGACCAATACTTTTTTGACACGTCATCGTAGTTTGCTTGATTCTTCCCGGCTAATAAGGAGTTTTTAGCCCAAAGCTATGTATGCAAATTGGGTTATAAAATAATGGAAGAAACTCTTTTTTTTGGTAGAAGGTTAATCTTTGTATTTAGGTTAACGTGTACAAAATGCTTGAATGGTAGTAGGGTGGGTACGGATCACATAACCGAGAAAATTGAGAGATTTGAATTTGGATCCGAGAAGTTCGTGTATTTAACTAAGATTTGTATTCGGAATTTGGTATTTACGAGTATTCGGGTACGGATATCCGAAATAATAGTCGGATATTCGCGTGTATTTGGATCCGGATTTATTTAAAAAAATAATAATATTCATATATAAAATTTTTAAAAAATAAATATATTTATAAAAATTGATGAATTATGATAAAATATACGAGATAAAAAGAGATAAATAATAATAAATTTAATTTTTTGAATTAATATTAAAAAATATGAAATTATTTAATCTAAAATAATTATATTTTGTAAAAATATTATATAAATATAAGATATAATTATTTATAATCATAATAGTCGGGTATCCGCATGTATCCGATTTTAAAAATTCTATTATCCAGATTTGGATTCGGATTCACGGATATTGAAAAATCGAGATTTGGATTCGGATTTGAAAATTACGAGTACCCTAAAATCGGGTATCCGTGAGACGAGTATACGACGGATACCCGATTTTTGGGTATTTGTGCCCATCCCTAATGGGTTTGTATCGATACAAACAAATGATCTCAAGTCTAAGTAACAAATAAAAAAAATACTTAGAGTTTAAGACGTTCGAAAATAATAAAACCAATCCAAGATTGGGTGGCTCAACTGGTAAGAAACCAGATTCGAATTCTTATTTGGAAAGGGCCATTCATATGGATTTCTACGTTTCTTTAGAAGATGTAGTCGGATAAAATTTCCGTTGAACTTCCGGATTATCAACAAAAAAAACTACTTAGAATTAAGACGTTCGAAATAATAAAACCAAATGCAAAGGAGTGTCATACAATTGTCATCTCATTCGCGTTGCGATTGGTGGTATAGTCATGCTTTACGCATTGTGAACTTTAGAAGTGTGGAATCTGAGTATGAGTCAGACCAATAGAAAGTATCCTCACTAGTTGAGCTGTTGCGGTGGTTGCAAGATTGTAAACGTTTGGACAAAATACCCATATACAAAGGTTGGTCTCGAATCAGTGGGTTTACCTAGTCAATGCGTTCGAAGGATAGCAACTAGAATTCTCTCCTTATAAAAAAGTACTATGATGTCGATTTAGGATATGATCTATTTTTGTTTTAAATATGCCTGGACATAACTACCGCAAGTATACAGATCATTTGTAGTATGTACGATCGAACGCAAGAACACATGTGTTAGCGACGACGAATTCAGATTCTACTCGGTTTTCTGTCTGTGTCGATATTGATGGTCATGGTGATGACTAAATGTAAGAAACTATCAAAGTAAATACAAGCAAGGATTTTACGCAATTTAACTAAACATTATAGGTGTCGGAATTTACGGGTTATGCAAAGATCAATTCTACAGATTTATCTCGGCAACTTACGAATTTGGTACGGGGAATTCAAGACCATGACATAGAAGTTCACTCTTTAAAATCTCACTTCTCTTTCTAGAAATTTAATCTATCATCAACAAATCAAGCGACCAACAAGATTAATTGTATTAAACATCATTTATTCAAACCAAATCATCAAACTCATAGTTGCAAACAAAATTAAACACACATGGATCTTTACATAACTTAAATCCCTAATCTACGGATGAAAACTCTACCCAGACATCATGGAAAACACAACAATAATTAACCAACAAGAGTTCATAATGGAAACAAAGATAGGGAGAAGAGAATTCTCAATGATTTGAAGCTTGATTGTACAATTCATAAAATGAAATATAAGATAACATTATAACTAGTGAACGTTTCTTAAAATTTGTAAAAACCGGGATCATTTTGACCTTTATAATAAACAACACCAGAAAATCGCAATAAAAAGTAGCAATTAGAGTGCTTATGGGCGTTTTTCAATCCTAAACAATCACCGTCACAAAAACTATACTCGCAAATGATTGCATGACAACTAATCCAGCCAGCTTCACAATCTCTTGGAAAGGACGGACACAAGTGACGGGAATAATGTCCATCAAAAGTAGCTGTCCAGAGGCCGTACAGCTACTGCATTCACTGCTGCTGCTGGATTAAAGGTCCTAGCTTAAGAAATGCTTCCAAGCGACACTTACTGTTGGTACAGTAAATCTTATCCCAAAAAAATGTAACCTTTATCATCATATTATAAATTTAACAAATCAAGAGAAGAGAAACACCATGTCTGGTAACTACAAAAACATGATGGGAAAAATTCGAAGGTGTAGTAAATGTCTCCACTAAACTTGCAGACTCAACAAAGATCGGGGCAGCAGTCTTGACTATTACTGCGTTTGTCAAAACAAAAAAGAAAGAGCCAAAAGGAAGTCCACAATGTCTTTCCTGTGAATTCGGAACAAGTAGTAGGGGCGATGACACAACCATGTGGGCTTATATATATAAATAAACAAACCAGGAACCAGACGGACCCTTCTTCAGCGAACGCTGTGTTGCCTAGTCTTAATCATCCGTTTCAGTGTTGCCAGCCAGAAGTTGCATTCATCCCATTCACTGGTCGTAAGAAGGACCTGTTGCAAATACAGATCATGCAAACTCAGCCATAACTTCTTTCTACTAGGAGGATGTTTACAATGTCCCTAAACGCACCTGTATTTGTAGTGCTGCGCTGAAATCATGGTTGTCCAGCGCTTGGCAGAGCTGTACGAGTTTGTCTGCAGCATTCTTCGAGATGTCCCCACTATTGAGTTTAACAAACAGAGCCCCTAATTTCCTTGAGTTGTCTTCTATCTCGCGCTTCTTCGCTGGATTAGCACGTGCCCCTCCAAGTGCTTCTGATGTCTCGCTGAAAAGCCTTGTCAGCGTTGCAATTATAGGTTTCTGGTGAGCTGCAAGCAGTTTTACAGGAGGAAACATTGTCAGGTGAGACAAACCAATCATCACATCCGTACATTTTACTATGACAACCAAACCAAACAATGCTGCCAAAGTGCTCCCCTTTAGCTTTTCAGAGCAGTTTTACTGTACCTGGTACGTTGGAAGTATCTGCAGTTTGAACAGTTGGTGGCGGAGTCGCAGGTGTAGGGGCTGGTTGTGCAGCTGCTTGCTGGGCAGCAGGAGGACTTGCTGGCTGCACCGAACCCATTCCAGATCTTGGAGCAACTCCTGGAGTTGCCATGGGTGTGAATCCAATAGGTGTTTTTGTTGGAGCAACAACTTGGGGCATTTTCGGGGTAGGAAAATGACTAACTTGTGAAGCAGCAGATCCATGTGGAGCAGGACCGGGAGGAGTGGGGTATGCAGGGTTAAAAGATCCCTGGGGACAGAGCCAATAGCTTAGAAAAACTGAAATGATGGCAACCTAAAATTTAACTTAGATACGAGTGCACATACGGTAAACATATGAGAACCCATGGTTGGCTGCTGATATTGCTCCACGTTCTTTAGAGCAGGGGGAGTTGAAGGAACAAAAGTAGTTCTCATGGATGGCTGAGCATTGCTTACAGGAGCAGGGGCAAAAGATGGCTGCTGCAAAGAAACCAGAGAAAAGAAGGTTGATGGGCTGAGAAACCGAATGTAACAGAACAGATATGTCTCAATCACAAATGACTGCTCAGAAATTTATTCCCAACCGCCAGGATACTCTAATTTCTCCATTCACGTTACTCCTTTTAACCATAACAGTTTAGACCTAGTAATGTAGACCTTTTTGTTTTCAAGGAAAGTTTTGAGATTGAAAAGAACCATATAAGTAAATTCTATAAAGATTTATTGCCTACGATGTTCCCTCCACAGAACAATCGAAACTCGATGTAGACTTAGACAACATTGGAAATGGTTGGTTACTTGATTTAGACACTGCTCAGATCTGCTACATGAGGACGAGCAAACATCCTCGATCTTACCAATCAATGAGGGTGAAACAAATGGTAAATAGAAAAAAAAAAGTAAAAAGCCAAAATTTAATTACCTGTAGAACAGGCTGAGGTTGGTGAGGCATAAACATGGACTGCTGCTGCATAGGTGGATGCGAACTGGAAGGGACATACCCTCCTGTATAAGAATCATTGTACTGTGTCTGATGCTGATTATCATATGGACTACCAGGAACACTTGGCTTCATTTGAGGTGCCTCCTGAATAACAGAAGAATAACAGCTGAGTACCTTTGATCTAAAAGCCAAGTTGAACAGCAGAGAGTTCCAAAGCAACGTATAGGAACAGAATTCAAGATCAGACCTGGTGATATGGCAGAAGGTTTTGGGGCTGAGAATTAACCACAGGAGCAGTTTGTGTCTCCGCAGCAGCAACATTAGAAACTAGAAAATTTCAAATATCCACCAAAAGAATATGGAATTAAGCCAGCTCCAGGCATTCCAAGAAATATTCCTAAAGAAACAACTACAAGGTAAAAGTATAAATGTGACCATGTTTTTCAGCAGTGGGTAGTTAACCATCCAAAATACTTTGTTCTAATTCACTACAATATCATAGCTGAGATTCAAAGAAACTCCTAGTTAGGAACACCTTTCACCTATTCAAGAGAGATTTCTTCATTTAGAGCATGAGGAAACTTATTCATCAATACAGATTTTGTACTATGCTGGATCTGCAAGTAAAGTAACTTGATACTGTCAGTAATCTCCATTTTTTATGATGATGGGAGATTGATCTAAGCGCGATGAAATAGTTAACCTAGATAGGCAAACTGAATTGGTCTCTAGATAATAAGTGAATAATGGGTATCAGATAGATGTAGTTAGCCGAGGCTCTAAATTGTTAAGTTATGAATTCAAGTATGGGAATTTCTTGAAGAAAACTCCACCTCCAAAAGAAGATGACTTGACCCGTCAGCAGTACTTTCATGCTAAAAGAAATCTTCACAACATAACCACATACATACCGGGTTCTGCAGACAAGGCAATCCGATCTCGTAAGATTGAAAGTTCAGGTGACAAGCCACCAGACTCCAGAACTTTTAAACACTTCATTGCAGTTGTTAGAAGCCCCTGGCTGGCCAAAATCTCTGCATAACTCTCAAAAAGTCTGCAAAGGGATGTACTGAATCTTTTGTTTCCAGTTGCCAAGGCAAGAACAAGAGTCTTCTCCATAAGATCCTAACGAAAGAGAAGCAAAAGATTTTGGGCCGTGGTATTCAAATTAGCTTATGCACAAGATGTAAACGCTGATACTCACTTGAAGAAGCTCAGAATAAGATTTTCCATCACGCTCATTTGCAAGGCTGCTTGACCAAATTTCAACTGTTTTGTCAACATTTCCTGCGCAAATATAGCACAAAGTTGCAGCCACAGTATTACCGGCATCCAGCAACTTTGAGGCAAGAGCATCGCAGAGACTGGTCCATTCATCTCCTTGTGCAAACTGGTTGTCAACAAACATAAAAATGACATGAGTTATGTAGAATATTGAAGAAACACAAGTTACATGGCAGTTATCTGTTCAAGAAATCAGTCTGTCTTATTTTCAACAAGCGTCATCCAGATTCCATTTACCATCATATATTGGACAATACAAGGATCATGCAAGACGAGATCACCCATATTGATTGGTACAAGATCACAACATCATAAAGAAGATTCTTTTCAGATTTAGTTAGATTTCCTTCCTTCGGTCACCAGAGTTGTTATTTCATCGGAAAAAACCATAACCAGGTGACAAGTATACTTCCATGGTTTGATGAACTTACTGTACATAGGAGAGCGAGGGTTTCTTTCCAGAACTTTGGTGGCCTGGTGCGAACAAGGGTCATGAGATCATTGTTCACCATCGCAGAAACCACCTAAAAATGATTAAAGCAGAGAAGGGTGAATTTGTAAACTATCAATAAGATGCTCGACAGCACTGAACAGTGTATTAAGTGAGAAAAGCATTTAAAGGTACCTTCATGTAAGGTGCGCTGTTCATCTTCAGATACCTATCGCGAGTACTCTCCCATAATGCAACACCACCAACATGAGCAATGACTAAAGCATCGGCAAACTTATTTGCAGATATGCATTGAGCTACTGCTCCCTTGTAATCCCCCACAACCAATGCACGCTGAACAGCATCACCAAATACTGGATCAGAGCTTTCTTCTTCCTCTTCTGGCATTTGTTGAATCTCTTCTACGTTTACAGCAGAATCGGTAACTGGGGGAGTAAAGTCCCCAGCAGATGTTGATACAGGAGTATCAGCCTTAGGACTTGGAAGATTGTTGAAGAAGTCTTCACCATTATCCATAGAAAATACAGCTGCTTCTTTATTGTCCTCAGGCTCGACCGCATCCTTTTCCACAGTATCCTCCAACCGAATGCCATTCAGATCTGAAGAAAGTCCATCTACTGTTTCCTTCTCCTCAGATGGCAAGCTAAAGCCCAGATGACAAATCAACTTCGTCCGCGTAGTTCCTTCATCTTCAAACATTATTTTCAACAAGTCCCATGTCTCCTTTTCCTCGCTGGACCTGCCAAAACGGTAACAAGAGAACAGATAGGAAAAATTAAAACGCCTGCTAGTTTCTTGTGGACAACTATCAACGTATTCAATCATAAAGATGACTTACTCGGACACTTGAGATTTCTTCTCGCACAAAACCCTTAGAGAAGACTTGTCTCCTTTCTCTAGTGCTTCTTCAAATTCAGAAGAACGGCCCACCAAACTTTGTTCCATAATCAGACTATGCAAAAATACCTGACATGCAACATCAAATAGTGTAAAAAATAAAAAAAGAAAGGGCAAAAGCAGAAGACAATAAGAACCCACCACGCCCTTTGCAGGAGGCTTTTGGTGAAATGAAACAAGCTTTCCTCCAAAGCCAAAAGATGCACCAACTGGCCGCTTGTACCATTTTGGCGCCCTTAAGGAAGCTTCATATAGAACAGATATGAAGAGATGTCAGTTTTCATACTCTTTCCATTTTCCATCATAGAAATGACGAAAGCACTCAGCAATTGACACAGGGATGAATGGCATTACCAGCACCGAGATAGTTCTCTCCAGCACCATAGCGATTGCAACCCTACAAGGATGCCATATGAAACATGATTCCTTTCCTTTTAAATTGGGTGGGAAACAAGAAATTTAGAGTGGAATAGAATCTGTACAGAATATCCGAAAAAGATAACTTCTAAACAAGAAAGGGAAAGAAAGCAAGCCCTTGCATTTTTATTCTCCAGTAATCCCAGTGGTAAACTGGGAACTGATACAGAATATGAAACACGCTTCATGATTTTCTCTTTCCTTTATCAATGGAAGGTATACTGGAGATGTAGAGTGGAAAGAGTGTTATAAAGAATAACTGAATAAGAAAATTTCTCAACAGGAAGTAAGAACAAGTAAAGCCTAAAACATTTATGCTCTAGCGATCCCATCGACAACCAATATCTCAAATCCTACTTTAACAATGTCATGGTGGCCTGACAGACAATTTTTATGCTTAAACATTTTTTTCCATCTTATCATGAATGGGAAAGGAGAATGAATTGCAATTACAGAATGGAAATTACAAGCATACCTCGATGTTATAGATACCAATTTTCCCATCAAATGAAGATGCTGATATAACTCCGGGTATCTTTGGGTACCAATGAACATCAAAATTCCAATTGTTTCCAGCAGGTAACTCAGCCACAATCTGGCATGAGTTAGATAACATTGGGTTAAATACCATATCAAACCTAACAAATTTGAATCTTCAATTCTTTTTTTTCTACCTCTGTGGTATTCGTGTCCCAGCAAATAGTTCGGTTGTCTTTAGCACAGGTAAGAAGATATGAGCTGTCACTAGGACACCATTCCATTGCAATCACACCTGTTATTTAAGAAATATCACCGTGGTCATGAGACCAAAAATAGAAGAAAACAGGAACACGAACAACTACACGATATAGACAACGCCAAGGAAAGCATTCTATTGTAATGAGATGAAGATACCTCTTGTGTGGCCAACAAACTCGGTCATGGGTGACATTGTGTTCCTCATGTCCCAAAGCTGATTGCAATACCACAGATATCAATAAAAGAGCTAACATTGAGCAGCAAGAATTAACGCAATAAGTGATACAATACCTTCAGAGTAGGTGAAGTATCATCATCTGATGCAACAATAATCTGAGTTGCAATATCAGGATTCCACTGCAAAACTGAGCACCGCCGTCGAACAGAATCTGCAAAGCTGTTGATTGATAAAGGCTAGATCAGATTGTGATAACAGGTAATTGAGGATACCATGACCAGGTATATCATCCTTGGAAAAAGGCACACTGCAAAATCAGGAACTTACCTAATTACAGGCTTCTGCTTTCTCAAGTCCCAGACCACTGGGGAATACAATAAACACGAGTCAGTGGAAGCTACACCACAGTCAACCAAGGAATGATACAAATCAGTCAAACTAGCTAGAAGGAAGGAAAGAGAAGCCTAATTCTCACCAGTGGTGCCATTATATGAGGTAGATGCTAATATCTGCTGACCCTTTCTGTTCCAAGATAAAAAGGAAATTTCACCTTGTGCAGCGGAACCACCACCCTGCACAAATCCTTGTCAATGTCCAAACTCCAGAACTCAACACAATAGGTTGGAAAATACCATGCATTTCTAGAAATAAAAGGATCACAGTAGCGCAATAGTAAAAATAGACCAGAAGATGGTTATTAAGCTGGGGTCTAGATTTGCAAGAGATGATACTATACCTTCAGAACAGGAAAATGAGAAGGCTCAGAAGGCTTAGCAAGATCCCAAATGCAGATCTCGCCATCATCAGCGCCAGAAGCAAGCAGGTTTGGTGTTAAACCATTAAATTCAAGACCACGAACCTGGAATACAAGTAAACAAAGTAAATACACACTCTAATGAGGAGGTGTCCAGAGAGATAAACAAGACAGAGCTAACAATACAATTTTGCAGAAAGATACAACTCACAGGCCCTTTATGTACTGAAAGATGTCCAACAAGCACACTTTCGCCAGACTGAGAACTGAAAAAAAAATGATCAAATCAGACTAGGACAACCACAAGCATTCTTCAAGAAGAGTACATGCGTCAGTTCTCAATCTATGTTCACTCCTTTTATTACAGCTTAGACTGTGTGTCTTCAAACACACACCTTAGTTCTATTCCACCAGTACCAGAGGAACTTGTCCTGGACGCAAGAGGCGTCGACAAAATATTAAAGAATCATCAACGAAGTTAAATGGCTGCTAGACAATGGACTACCATTGGATGACGACCTCTAAAAAGAAACACATTATAACGCTAATAACTACTATACGGCTTGAGAAAACTATTCTGAAGTTAGAATCGTCAGGTATCCTTGGCAATAGCACAAATAAGCTCGATATGTGCATGCAGGTTCTCCTCCAAATCTAGAAGGTAACATTACTTACTTACATGATCACAAACAGGAATTTATCACAATAATGTCGGAACAACACAAAAACACAGGGTGCCAAGGGAAATACAGGTCCAGACATGCCATAAAATCAGATTCGCTGAAGATTCGCTGCATTCAACCAGGAGGTAAAGGGCACTAAATTCCATATTGCATCTTAAAGTAAAGATCAGTCAAACCGTCTATGCTAGATCCACCATGACTTCCCCGTACCCGGATTTTTCATTGTCAGCTCTCAGTGCAGAAATTAAGAGATTCCAACGCAAATGAGTTGAATTGCATCAAGGACGATGAAATCAGTCTAGTGTGATAAAGTGACGAGAGAAAAATCACCGGATCAGAGACAGCGGATTCCAAATATCAATATTCCCATCGACAAGGCCACCGGCGATGAGACCAAGGGAAAATTCTTCGGAGGTGGATCCATTTCTTCCCCAAGCAAGGCGGTTAAAGCGCTCGGAACTCGGGCACTCGCCCACCAGTGTCAGCTCGCGATCGTCAGACTGGAAGTCGACCTTGAAGATGTCGAGATTAGCGGACGAACTAAACGAAAGATCCACGGCCCCCGCCATCGTCCCCGCTGCCATGTACGGGGCGTCCGGAGCCAGCGCCACGGAGGCAGATCTGCTCACCCCCTTTATGCACGCCATTGTATGAGGAGATCAGAAGCGAGGGCTATAACCTCCTAAATTGCCGATTGAGGGAACAGAATGGCAAGGAAGATTAGGATCAGAATCGAACGGATCCGGTTGTCCCAGAATTAGGGTTTGAATCAGAGACTGTAAGAGAGGGGTAGAGAGAAGACGACGCAAGCAGATCCAAAATGGAAAAAGATCGCTTGTCAAATATATACAAAGTGGTAAGATGGTAATCCGATACAAGAGCAAGGGCATCGTCGTAACATAGTCCCAAATTATACCCAACATCGCCAATCATAAAGAGACACGTCTGTTGTTGTTTAATCCCAAAAACCGGAAAGACCAAAATGCCCTCCAGTTGCGCTGAAGGCTCCTCTCTCCCCATCCGGACCACCTCGGTCTCGTCTCTACACGTCCAGCTCCAGGAAGCTCTCTTCTCGCGTCTGCTGTGGCAACCCCCGTACGTACGTCCTTCTCTTTTCCTTTTGGTACTAGTATTCACAGACCAAGAAAGTGAGATGGTTCCTTCCTTTTCCGGTGGAAACTGGCTTGTCCTTCCCTGATCTAACCTGTGGGTTTTGATAGGGTTTCTAGGCTCCCTCTTGGTCTGTTGCTTTCTGAATTTCGGAAAAGCCCGTGCTTTGGGTTTACCAGCTTCACTCCAGAAAATATAGGAATTTTGGGCGATAATTGTCCCGGTCTCTCTTCTTGGACTGTTACTCCTCGACGCAACACTATGGTTCAGTCACTTATTATATTACAAAGACGTCAAGAAAACAACACCAAAAAAACGAGGAACTCGATCGATGTTTCTCCATTGACTGACGATCTAAGAGCTCTGAGAATTCTGTACTGTTATTGGAATAGACAAAGCCCAACTGCTTAGTTTGAGTTTCTCCATAATCTTTGGCTTCTGTTTCTCGTCCCCAAAGCAATGTTTATGAGGAGTGATGAGTAATACTCACATCTCTTCTCTTCTGTGGCTAGTAGCTGTCTGGTTGATGAGAACAAAAGCTGCGGGTGTTCCTCCGCTGAAATGTATACTCCCGGGGGTCTTTTTTTTTTGTCTCCAATCTGTTCAATATCAGAAGAAGTATGATCGTATTTCTTCCATTTCTTGCTTGACAGACGCGCAAATGGACGTTTGAGATATGAGCTTCTTCCCAGTGTCATAGGGAAAGGTACACGTTCAGCTGGAATTATGACCTGTTTTTTCGTCAAAACTTCTATTTTCTATGCTCTAGATGTTGGCAAGCAATAGGTTCACCATTCCACGATGCTTTGTTGCATTTTTAGTTCGGCTGCCGAATCTTATCCAAGGACCTTTGATTCTTTGATGGGATGGTACATTCCAAATCTCAACTTGTTTATCTTATTCGCTCATCTATACAATTGAAGTTTCGGTCTCTTGTGACGTTAGAGTATGTGGTTTAGTATTAGTATAAATAGCTTTGTATACTTCATTTTCATATTACAATTCCATTGTTGAATTTCCTCCATATTCAATATGGTATCAGAGAATAGATTCCTTCTGTGCAGATTTCATCTATTTGATTCTGGATTTCATTGATTCATTATTTTTCATTTCGATCTGTCGCCGAATCCGGTTTGATCAGTCTGTTGTTAGCCTCCCATTCTGCTGCATCGACGAGTTGATCTATCGTCGAGTAACTGATTCATCACCAGAAAACACAGAAAATTCCTCGCACCAACGTCATCGGTTCTGATCTGATCTCTGTCTCCTTCATTGTAGTACTAGGAGCAGAGGAGCTTCTGGATTTATTGATGTTGCTTTCACCGATTTCTGTGTTGATTTCGCCAGATTTGCTTCGGGCCGGGTTGTGTGCACGTTCCTCAATGTTTGTCTCTGCCGATTTATTCTTCATTTCTGATGCTAGATAGTGATGTATCTTCTTCATCTGAGCTGTACAGATGAAACCGAATCTGAGCTTCTTCTTTGTCTTGCTCTTATCTTCTTTACCAGGTTCTCATATCTGATTGTTCGACTCGTTGTTCACCCTCTTCATGTTCTTCATGGATTCCTTGGTTTCTTTATTGGCGTTGCTGTGATTTAATTGCTGAAGGTCTTTGTACCAGTGGTCGACTCTGTCTCTTTCACTGTTTTTTTTTGGTTGATTCGCATCTTACATGGTCATACATTCAGCTTGTTTCAGTTTCTCTCGGTTTAGTATGATTTTAGGTTTGGATGTATTTTCACCAGGTTTATTTTGGTTCTTTGTTTTCTCTGATCAATGTCCATTCCGATCGCGATTCTCTGATCTTGATGGTCGAGGCGTTATCCAAGCCATGGAGGCTTTGTTTCACTCCGTGGAGGCTTTCTTCGGGCTATGGATGCTTTGTTTAATGTCATAGAGGCATTCTTCGAGCCGTGGAAGCTTCATTTTATTCCGTTCAGGATGGATCATGATATTTGTAGTTATTGTAGTGGTTTATAGTCATTTTTTTTTATTTGTTTTGTGGTTGTAATGTTTTGGTTGTACTTGTTCAAGATAAAAATCCTGTCATCTTATGGGGGCGTATTAGAGTATGTGGTTTGGTTTTAGTATAAATAGCTGTGTACTTCATTTTCATATTAATTCAACAGAAAATCTCTCCCAATCTCTCTTCCGTTGTTGAATTTCCTCCATGTTCTATAGGTGGCTTCCAGTGTGGTATTGATGCTCCTCTAAGCGCTGTGAAAATGTTGGGCAAAGTCAGCAGGTTATAGTAAGCACCATTTATCTAAACAACTGCTCTTGATATTCTCTCCGGACTTACAGTACAGATTCCATTATTAACACCATTTTGAGTTTCAGAACAGACAAGTCTTGTGAAAACCTGCAAATCACGTGATATCGAATAGGATACAGATAAAGACCATGGTAACTGGAAATATTGGACACAAGGGACAGCTGATAGGGTATAAGCAGTGTAACTGCATTTTTCGTTTGGCATAAGTATATAAATCCTTTGCGGGTACGAGTGAAATGTGATGTAAATCAGCAGCTTCGAAGCGTAGAAAGCAGTTGATTTCGGGAATCCAATATCTCAGAGAAGACACCATCTACCTCTTTGATGAGTTTCTCCTTTTCTCTCTGCAGTGAATTGAGTTCCCTCCGCAGATCCTCTGCAGCTCTGCTGCAGAGTTCTCCTTTTGTTAACGAGACCTCAAGGCGAGCCACCGCATGGTTAACCCTTGTCACCTCTACCAATGTAGTACTTGTCTCTCCTCCCATCATACCATCAAAGATTCCCAAACCAGACGTCAAGAACAGAGAGTAAGCAGTGAAGTTGCGAATGGATCTTTTGGTTTCCAAGTAAGGTTTGGTGTTGCCAGTGAGAGCAGACAAGAGGGCGCCACAAACCCATGACCCAATATTCTGCATGTCCTGTATGGCCTGATGCACAATTCTCTCCTTCTTGGAGCCATCATCACATGGTTGGCTTGGTGAAAGTTCTCTATTTGGAATCACAGCTAGAGATGGTTGGATAGGTTTGAGATGAGAAAGGGCTGAAGTTGTAGAGGAATCCTGGAGGAGGCTCAAGGCGTGGGAGAGCCATAGCAGAGACTGAGACAGATGGGAGAGGGAAGAGGTGATGAGGTTGAGTTGGTCAAGGAGAGACAACGTGTAGCTCATGTACTCTTTGACACAAACGCCCTCCCATCTACGCATGGGATGGTCTACCCGAGATATGAGGAGGGCGAAGCGGCCGTTCATTGTCTTTATGAGGCCGAAACATCGCCCCATCAACGGCAGAGACAGGACGTGGGAGTCCTGGGAGAGCACTTGTGTCACAGACTCCGACACCTCCCATCTAAATGTTTGGAGAGAATCCAATAGGGCGATGAGGCTCTGGATTGGCTGCTCCTCCATGGATGATGAAACCAAAACTTCTGTCAAAAAGAAACTCTGATTGCGAAACCTTATGTCTGGTTCTTTCTCCGATCCAAGTGATGATTGTCAACCTTCTGAACTAGTCAAATCCACATAGCACCATCTTTCTTGGGATACTCAAAATATAATTTTGATTAGTATATTCCCGGGCCGCGGTGGTACATATGTAATATTGCTTTTAATTTTGGACTCTTTTGTTGCCTTTTTTACTTTTATATTCCTTTTTTGGTCTGGAAGCCGTGAGACGTAGCATTCAATAAGATCATGGCAACCACAACCTCATGGAATCATTGCTTATTGAAGGCACTTTCCCCGCAATCCAATTGAAAAAAATGTATGCACTAGTCACCTGAGCATTTTAAGTGTAGAAAAAGGCACATACGGAGAGACGATGGAGCTGATGAACCCCAACATCTTTCCAAGATGATGTGGCTTCCCGGAGGTTTCTGTGCACAGTTCACCGGGTACTTGACTTGCCAATCCTCCTTGGCCTTGTGCCCTCAGAGCCTTGTTTTCGGCTTTTAGCTGCATGCAAACACGCACCACCAGTTTCACTTGTACAGGTCTTAACATTGTGGTAGAGTGGCTATGCCGGTTATTCTTAATAGAAGACATGCTCTATTTACCTTCTTTATAGCGAGTTGGAGTTCCTCAATGGTTTCTTGTAAGGAGTAGATGGTCTCTGAAACAGTATCTTCGTATTCTGTGTCCACTTCTTCAACTGTATCAAGGTCGAACATAATTCCCTCCAGTATGAACAGTTCTTCTAGCAGCTTTATGTCTTCACCAATCATTCTCCCTTTCATCTATAAAAGGAGAAAACGAAATAGATTTTGATTAGAGACTACAACATTTTATGAGGCAGATGGCTTGGTGGTGGGGTCGTGACCTTCTCTAGGATCTTCCCCTGTTTTTTTTCGTCTTTGGTAACAGAGGGTTCCCCTGGAATCCTGGCAGATTTATCTTTATTGGTGCATGGTGACGCTTTGATATGCTTTGCCCTGCAGATTGATGGAAACAAAGCACCTATAGCTATAGTAAACGATACACAATATTTCTATGAGATTTACCACATGAAAAGTCGAAAGTTATTGGTCGAACATTCTAGGACTGAGGTGCTTCGTTTCCTGAAGTTCTTTAGACATGCATACCTTAAGCCAAACCTGAGGGTTGAGAGCGTTTCAGATGCATTGCAAGTGCTTGGTGAGCAACAGCATAAAAGTGCAGTGCGTGAGTTACCGCCCTGTGGCATGAGAAACCAATCATGAACTGAGAACAAGCTGGAACGTCGTATTAGACTCGGGAGGAGAGACTGACAAGAGCATCTTGAAGAATGCGAGTAAGCTTGGAATCGCGATATGGAATGTGGTTCAATTTGCTTGGTGAGCCACTTGTTAGTGCATTTATCACATTTCCCAAGGCCGAAAGAGATTTGTTGATTGTCTTCGCTTCTTCAAGAGCTCTACCTTCAGCGCCGGTTTTGTCTGCTTTCTCTGAACCAGCTAGGTCAACTAGAACAAGTTTTCCATTTCTTACCCTGTTTCCATGTCAAATTCCATATAACTTTGGACTGAACGAAAATTGTATGCGACTTTACCATAATATCGTTGGCATATATTAGTTGTAAGCAACTTCACCTCTTTTCTTTAATCAACTCTTGCTGGATTGTGAATAAGTAAATACAATGGCTTCTGCTGCTGGAAATATTCATCTCTGTCATGGTTAAGCTTGAAACATGCTTCAAGAGGACTGTGGTTCGGTTCTATTCCTAAGGATGATTCTGTGCAGTCTATTGCGTTCTTTCACCATTCAGTAAAAATGGATTGCAGCAAACCAAGGCTAAAATTTCTGAAAGGATACGGGTTTCCCCAACTGCTCGGTTAGCTGAACCAGTCTGCCAAGATAGTTTAAATTAGAAACACTACTGTAAGGAAGCATCAAGCAAACTCAAGGGTCTTGCTGTCTTACACATAAGTATTGTATCGCTTCTGCAGGATCCATTACAGCCACCTGAAAGAAGAAATGATGCAAGTTACAACCCTGAGAAAATTATAGCCGCTCTGATGAATGTAAAAAGCAAGCTCACCTCTGTGACACCTGACAATAGTATTCCTTGTCCTCTGTTCTCCTTGATCTGTATGTTTTCCTTTGATATGTCCAACAGGTCCCTGAGAGAGCATGTTCCTTTATCGCTCAGCTTCAGATTAAGGAGGAAAAAGAAGTGAAGTGATATATATCCATGATGAATTCAAGTACGTGGCTTCAACAGTTACCTGACTTTCTCCATGTAGATTTCCACCTGCAGGATGTAATGCGATTTCAGATATGATCAAACGTAGTGTTACTAACCAGGTTTTAGCAACTTCTATTACTATTATTGCACAGAAATATAGTTTAGAGCACTACCATAGACAATTTGATTGCGTATTTAGCAATCCCTTTGGAAGAACTTATGTGCTCAAACATCCCATCAACTACCCTTGGAATTAATCCTTTCTTGTGCTCATTGCTGTCCTGTATACCCGGTCCCTGGAATAATAGAAAACAACACCAATCATTTTCAGAAGGCAGGGTACTTCAGGCATGGCTCAAACATAAAGAGGAATCACATAACCTCCATGGAATACGTTTTCCCAGCTCCTGTCTGCCAAATACATAATAAATTATCGATTTTAGACAGAAAACCAGCAAACATTTCACCAAAAGAGAAAACAGCAAAGACATTTGAGGTATGCTTTGAAAAAAAAAGAAGAGAATTTTTAGGGAGAAGAAGACCAAAACTAGTCAGAAAGCAACTCATTGAATGGCATACCCGAAAAAAACTGTTCGACAGTGAAGAACATTCCATTTTGTTTCTCTCTTTGTTGGAAAATGTTAAAGCTGCTAACAACATACCTGTCCATAAGTTATGATTGTTCCGTTTATAGCATTCACAGCATCTGTTTGAACAATTGGAGACAGAGAATACAAAAGGT
The DNA here is from genome assembly GCF_000463585.1 of Tarenaya hassleriana. NCBI lineage: Eukaryota > Viridiplantae > Streptophyta > Magnoliopsida > Brassicales > Cleomaceae > Tarenaya > Tarenaya hassleriana. The sequence continues at coordinate 1,129,396 of NW_010966822.1, read as the reverse complement.
AAGTAGCATGAGGCAAGGTAGGAAAGAAAAACAAAGCAAAAGTTACGGTGTACACCCAATTAAGTTATAATCATTTACCAACTGGCCCTAACAAATGCTAACAGTTAAACCTTCCTGAACTCTTCGCATCTTTCATTTTTCAGTGTTCATTTCTATACGCGGAGAGCAAGAGAGGAGTTCACAGAGAAAATAAAGGCACAAATGTGATGTTAAAGTTCTTTCATTGACATATTATCACCAATCATCCAGGGAGAAGTCATCCACACGAAAAGGAAGTAACCAACAATGCTGCATACATAGTTTTGTTTATGAGTGTTGCCTTTACCTCGGACAATTGGCAGAGCCAGGAATTGATAAACAGCAGCTTGTGCAGAATCCTCATGGAAGACCCTATCTAAGGTGAATATAGACTCTTCTTCCTTCTCATCCTACACGCACATTAGATTGACACAATAACTAATGACTCATTATGCAAAATTGACCACAGCAATAATACATAAAAGTAAAACAACTGCAATCTGTAGAACACGAACCTTGAAAACAAAAGTTTCATTGTCAATGCCTTTGACACAGACGCTGTTCCCTTGATCTCTTTTCTCCTTTGAACTTAGCGGTCTAAAACGTGCACAGACTGTTACATTCGACATCTCTCTTTAGATCTGCCCCTACGAGTTCAATTTCCTGAAAAACTGAGAGGCGAAAGTCAGTCACCAGAATGAAACAGTGACAGTAGACACGAACTTGCATCGCCTAAAAATTTAAGCATGTTTATTTCCCAGTAACTCTTGTACGACCGATCAGGTTTCGGAGAGAATCATGGAATTCAGGATAATATTTTCCACGTAAGAACTTGAAATTCGAGCAGATCTCCGTGAACTCAGGATGGCGATCAGGAGTGCCATTTTTATCATCAAAATCCGAAGGATCGAGCTTAAGACCGACATGAAGCGCTCGCGAGGAAATATTTCCTTCATTTGCTCAGAATCCAAACGGAAAGTAGAGAAGATATCATTTGGAAACGTTCACGGACACCAAAGCAGAGCAGCGATGGCGGGAAACAAATTCAAGCATAAAGCAACATGGAAAGAGATGCGAAGCGTTCGAGAGGAGAAATTTCCATCGTTTTTCTCGGAATCCAAAGAGAGTGCAGACTGACCTGAAGCGGAGGGCAAGATTCTTCGGTTGGCGGCAAAGAAATTCAAAACCCTATCCACGCTCTTTTATACCTTCTCTCGGGGTCGGGGGCGAATGTTTTATCGGCATGTTTATTCAAATTGTTTGAATAGGATTTTATCGACTCGATCCCTTTTCGGTTATCAGTAGGATTCATTATGTTTGAGAATACTAGTAGATAGTTGTTAGGGCAAACGCTTCAAATAACCCAATCGCATCGAGAGCTTATTTGATACAACAGCAAAAATAGAACTAATTAACAAAGTCCACTTTACCCTTAATAAAAGTTTACCTCCTTTTCTGAATTGGAGCATGGCAACGATTATACACGCGTAGGAGTTTTTACTCATTTAATCATCAAAAGAAAGGGGTTATGGAAAAATTTGGAATCGGATAATTCTTCTAGATGTGACAAAACACTTTACAAAAATGTTATTTGGTCCCTGACGAGCAAAAAGACCGACATACGTGCTTTAGATGTGAAAAAGAGAAATTTGCTATGCAATTGCTCGTTCAATAACACAGACCAAAAATTTGAAAAATGAACAAAATGAACAAAGCTTTTATATGGATTTTGCAAAAACACATAAAAAAGGTTCGCAAATCTCTAAAAAAACGTTAAAAGCCTGTTATATCTCGTCTTAAGAGGTCGATGGTGTATATATCCACTCAAAATGTCGAAAGAATTCGAAAATTTGGAAGCTTTTTTGATCGGTCATGATTTTTCGCTCAAACGGTCATGTAGATTTTTCGACGATCGACCTATCGTCTGACAATGTTCTTCATTTTAAAACTACGATCGATCGATCGTATCGTCTGAACAAATTTATCTGAAACCATATCAATCTATCGTCTATGGACGATTGACCGATTGTATCTTCTGGGCAAATTAATCTGAGAACATGATCGACCTATAGTCCTAGATGATAGATCCATCATGCTCTCTAAGCATTTTGGTAGAAGAGAAAGATCGATCTATCGTCAGCAGACGATCAGACAATCGTACTCTCTGAACAATTTGAAATTTTTTTTTTCGAACACACAATCGACTGATCGTATCCCACGATCGATCGATCGTTAGCTAAGACTTAGGTGTTGAATGGGGAGAATTTTCGGAGTTTTTAGATTTTAAAAACTGAAAAAAACTGACAATCTAAATTTTTTAAAATTTGGTTTTTCTAATAATCCGAAAATCTATTTTATGAAAAAAATCAACTAAAAACCAAAAGTCACAATTTTTTAGACTTACAAACTTATGAAATCCAAAAACCAAAAACCAAAAACCAAAAACCAAAAACCAAAAACCAAAAACTAAAACCAAAAACCCAAAATAAAAACCAATATCATTCAAGACCTTATTTTTTTTACATTCTAAACCGAATCGTATGTTTTTCCATCAAACATTAACACTTTAATCAATTCATAACGCGACACATGTTTATAAATTTTTTAATAGTATTTATTTTCCATCAATTTACTCTAAAATATATAACAATCATGAACCCAACAAATAAAAGATGTATTTTTATTGATTATAGACAAATTTGAATCCATGTGAGAAAAATAGTAGAATACTAAAACCAATAACCCAAAATAAAAACCACTCTCATTCAAAATCTTACAATTAAATTTTTATAAAAGTAGGTTTTTAAAAAAACTTAAAAAACCATTTCATCACAAAATCAACTAGGGAAAGCAAGAGAAGAGAGAGGAAATTTCGAAATTTGCCCAAAAAAGGGAAGAACAACAGAAAATCACAAATTCTGACCGAAACCCTAAAACATTGTAATCCAAACCACTAGAAACTCTAAACTCTAACCCACAAATCACAAACAAGTCGTATTTGTTCATCACACTTTTCAAAATAAAAATTCAAAACATCAGAAAATTTAAAAACAAACTGTGACAACACAAGTTCTATTTGTGTATCACATTGTCTTCTTATGTGGCAAAACAAATTTATAACGATTACTTTAGAATTATAAAACTATTTTGAGGGAAAACATTTTTTAATGTATATTATATTATTTGTCATACTTTCATATTTTCTTTGTCAACGGAAATACTATCAAGAATGTTGGACCAATCAGCCATATCAGGTAAGTTGAAACCTCACCAGGAATGTAGGGACCCTTTAATCACTCATTTGTCCTTTGCAGATGACGTGATGATATTCTCCGAGGCTACAAATGAATCAATCAATGAGATTAAAGCTATACTAGGGGAGTTTGCGAGTTACACAAGTCTACAACTCAATCGAGCAAAATCTGACCTCTTTGTTACCGGAGTAAATGACCAAACAGCAACTGAACTATCTCAAAATATGGGAGTCCGCAAGGCAAGCTACCGATACGCTATCTAGGTGTCCATCTGAGCCCGTGGAGACTATCCAAGCTGGACTATCAGCCCCTTGTAGAAAGGATAACCTCCAAGTTACAAGCATGGTCGACAACATTTCTCTCTTATGCCGGAAAGGTACAACTTATCGCCTCTGTTGTATACGGTTTGGTTAACTCATGGTGCTCTGTTTTTTTGCTCCCAAAATACTTGCTCAGGCAAATAGATAGCATGTGCGCCAAATTTCTTTGGAAGTCATCTGGAACAGGAGCATACAGAGTAGCATGGGTCAGCATTTGCCAGCCGAAATCTGAAGAGGGCTTGGGCCTTCGGAAGCTCTCTGTCATCAACCATATGGCAAGATTCAAACTGGTATGACTACTATTTGTTAAGGCTGGATCCCTGTGGGTAGCCTGACTAAGACATCACATCTTCAAACGACGATCATATTGGACATTGAACCCCTCGTCTCAACTAACATGGAATCTACGCAAGCTACTTGGAATCAAAGAGCAAGTCAAGCCCTTCATCAGAATTCTCCACTGCTAAAACATGGAGCCAGATCAGAATCTCTTCAACACCAGTTACGTGGCACAAAACGATGTGGTTTAGACATGCTATTCCTCGACACGCCTTTATACAATGGCAAGCTCTCCTAGGCCGTCTACCAACACTAGCCATGATCATCTTAAAAGTGTCAATTTACCTCATATGGCGAGAGAGAAATAACCGCATCTTCCGGAAAGTTGTTGAGGAAACAAGACACAAACTCGACCGCCTAGTCCGGAACATCATTCTTTCCACACAAAAAGGGAAGTCGACATAAAAAAATCTTCTTCTATAAGACTGGTTTTACCTAACAAGACCGCCTTAGTACTCTTAACTCTATTAAGGTGTCTTCCTTCTAAAATCCACCTGTCATGAGAATTCCGCTGTTTTTTGTTGTACGGTCTTCAAGACCGTAATGTAACTCAGACATTTGTATGTCTTTTTATGTAAATAGATTCACATTAAAACAAAAAAAAACTATGACGGATAGACAGACACGACTTATGTAAGAAAAAGTTTTTTTTTATTTTATTTTCTGATATTTTAGATTTTATTTTGAACATATGTGACGGACAAATATGTTTTGTGCTTGCGATTTGTAATTTCGAAAGCGATTAAATTACGACCTTTTTTGTCTCACGTTGTAATTTACACAATTGTCGTCAACTAACTCCGTAAATCCAGAAATTTTATATTAAAATACAATTATTCTTCTTAAAAATTCTAGAATATATAATAAGTCCAATTAACGACAAAAATCAAAGAGTTTTGATCATACTATACAATACCGGTTGACTTGACTTCAGTCTGTCATAAACACACAAAAATAGTTGGTTAAGTTCGATCAAAAAGTATTTATGGAGAAAAAATTCGACCGAAAAATTTGTATTTAATTTATCTTAATTTGACTTATTTTTAATTGTTATCTGTTTTTTATTACTTGATAGAATAAGAGTAGTTTAGTCAATTTATATCCTTAGACATTTTAGTAATTTGATAACAAAATTTGGATTTAAAATTTGGTATAACTTTTTTAATTATGGATTGCTATTGTAAATTTTTTTTATTATATCAAATACGTAGTTAATGCAGGTGATTCAGCAGTAAAATGATGAGACAATTGTGCAACGGGAAGCGTGGGATAGCATTAAATTCGGATGGTGCACCGTAATGACGGTAAATCATCACACAGAGTATAATTATACCGTATAC